>NW_025927653.1:0-177658 GCF_022837055.1 Prionailurus viverrinus | reverse complement strand
ATTCTGCACCTGGACAAGCCTGGGTTGCTGTCGTCCCTTCGTTGGGGTCTCTCAGGGCATCAGAGTGCATAAGGCAGGCCCCCTGAGGACCTCTGTGGGAGGGGGGGGATGCACAGAGCAGGGAGGGGGCTGCAGGCCACAGGCAAGTCTGCGCCCCCGTTGGGAATGCCCAGTACTCAGGTGTGCATCCCGTCCACTCTCTGCACCCAGGCTGCAAGCCCGGGTTCCTGTCCACAGGGCTGATTCTGGGCAGACGCTGCAGGCGGTCTGTCCACCCACTGTGACCGTGGTGGCCAGCAGAAACCCTTCCCTGATATAACTGAGTTGGCGGTCTGTTTCCTCCACCTGGCTTTTGCTCTCATGGAGGGGTCATGGTGGTGCACAAATATATCTTCCTCCCTTATGTGGACAGTTTCCATTCTACGTGAGTGATGGAGGACTCCTGAGGAAAAGGCCCTGGACTACACACCCTGTCCCCTCCTGCTCTCCCTCCGGGACATGCTATGTCCAGGCTGCTGACTTGCCTGGTCTCAGCCACCCACACCAACTTCACATTCAGAAAGACTTTTTAAGCAGATGAATGTATTTAAAATCAGTCGGGATCTATATGTTCAATAGAGCAAAACATTACCCCATATTCCTTCACTCAGAAGCAAGCCTGTGATTGGGAAGGGAGTTGAGCCCAGGCATGTTCGAGGCATCACACATCTAGGATTAACATGTAGGCAGAACTATCTATAGTCTAATTATAGAGCTGCTTTAAGTCAATAGAAGGGATTTATGGCAGGGAGGGAGGAAGGGAAAGAGGAAGGGGAAAAAGGGGAAAGGGACAGAGGAGGGGAGCGGGGAGGGGAGGAGGAGGGGGACATGGGAGGGAGGAGGAGAGGAGAAAGGGAAGGGAGAGAAGGGAAGAGAGGGGGATGGAGAAGGGGGAAGAGGGAAGGAGAGGGAGAGGAGGAAAGAGAGGGGAAAGAAGGAAGAGGGAGGGGGAGCAGAGAAGGGGAGGGGGAGGAGGGGAGGAAAGGGGAGGGGAGAAGGAAAGGGGAAGGGGAGAAGGGAAGGGGAGGGGGAGAAGGGAAGAGAGGGAGAGGGGAGGAGGGGGAGGAGGGAGAGGGGAGGAGGGAGAGGAGGGAAGAGGAGGAGGAGGGGAGGGGGAGGAGGGGAAGGGAGGAGGAGGAGAGGAGGAGGGGGAGGGGAGGAAAGGGGAGGGGGAGGAGAGAAGGGGAGGAGGAAGAAGGGAGGGGAGGAGGGGGGAGGGGGAAGGGAGGGGGTTGGAGGGGAGGGGAGGGTGAGGAGGGAAGAAAGGAAGGAGAAGGGAAGGAGGGGGGTGGGGGAAGGGGAGGGGGAGAGGGGGAGGAGGAGGGCGAGGAGAAAGGGGAGGAGGTGGGGTGAAGCATAAGAGGGAGGGGAGTGGGAGGAGGAGGCTGGCAGGGAGCAAGGAAGGATTTACTTCCTGAACTTGGAACGGGGCTTCTAAGCAAACTTAGGTAAAAGCAAGCCTGAGACGTGGGGCGGTGGGGGTGATCAGCCAGCAGGGGTGTCAGGAGGAATCCCGGCTCCAGGCGTGGCCTCCACTGGCTCTGGGTCTGACTCTGCACACCATACCTCCAGGGTTCAGCCTCAGTCTGTATGTAAATGGGCTCCAAGCTCAGCCAGGCGGCCAGGCCAGCTGCCCCGTATGTCTCCACTCCAATCTTGTATTTGGATTCACCTTTCCAGGGGCTGGATCTACTCACCAGGAGGCATGTGGTGGTTTTGCAGGAGGACCCACCCATGCTGAATATCATCAGTCCTGGGGTCCTCCACTTTGCCTTGGCCCTGGTACCTCCCCCCTCCCCATGCCTGGGGGCCCCCCTGCCCCTGCCCCCAAATTGCTCTGTGCAGCACTTCAAATAATGTACCCAAAAGGCATGCAATGGAAGTGAACTGGGAATCTGCCTGCCCCAAACGCCTCTGTTCTGGTGTGTTATGTAAGCCTGGCTAAGCGTGGACTCCCGGGTCAGATAGGACTGTCCTTGGAGCCTGGGACCCCCTCGCTGCTGACAGTGTGCAATGTCTGTCCAATCCTTGGGGCTCTACACGCCCACTGGTCAGGAATGATCTGGGTGACAGATAACAGAACTCAACCGCCAGGAATTGAAACAGACACATGTTCATTTGCTTTAAATCACACGCACAGGGCAGGAACGGAAGAGGCAGTGTGGGGGTAGTCCAGAGCCCTACAGGGTGTCTGGGGACCCCAGCCTTTTCCACTTCGGCTCTGTCACCCCCTCACGTGTGGCTTCTGCCCTCTTGCTCCCTGATGGCTGTTGCCGCAAGTTGTTCGTCAAAACTTCTTCCAGGCAAGGAGCAGGTGGAGGGCAGAGGTGCCGAGTACATGGCCTCCTCCTGGCAAGCTCTGGCTCTTTATCAGAGAAGGGTATTTATCGCCATATCCCTGGGGCCAGGTGACCACCAGGGCAGGGAGGTGGTCACGCTGAAGCTGGCCCAAATCTCCCACCCTACATTTCTGGGCTGCAGCTTTCCAATTTTTGTCAAAAGGAGTTCTTACTTCACTAGCCATGGTTTCATCTCTGATAGCTCACTGTTGTTTTTAATCAATTCCTCTCCATAGATCCTATGCTTGCTTTGTGTAATTTCTTTACACACCTTTCTAATGACACTAGTGAGTTCATTTAAAACTCCCTCTGGAGCACTGCATTCTTTCTACTTCTTCCAGTGTCGCCTTTCAGCACACCTTCTGAGACGGATTCTGCGGGCACAGTCACTGCCGTCTAAACCCCCTGAGATCCAGAAAGCAGGGAACCCTGTTCAGACTGATCACAGGACAGCAGAACAAGCTTGGAGGGATCCTCCCAGACAGATTCGAGAAGCCAGTGGAAGCACTCAAGGAATAGCAGCGGCACTGCCTTGTATTACTGCAGATTTACAAAGAACCCACACGGCCTTGCCAGTAGTGAAAAGGACACAAGAAGTTGGGGAGGGAATGGTCTTCACAGGACATGGCAGGTAATAAATGCGGCGGGTTACAGAATCAGGAGATCTACCTCACGCATCCATGGGTGCTGGGACCACAGGCTGAGGGGCGGCTCACCAGTCACCAGGAGATGACGTGCCTACATAGCACGGAGTAAAGGCAGTTAGTGCCTGCACCTGGGGCCAACAGATGCACCCTTGACCTTGTCCCAGGTCAGAAAATGAAACCCAAAAATAGCCCCTTGGCAATGTTGAATCGTCACGTGGGTGAGCGCCTGTGCTATGGGAAGACCTGCTAGGTCCTGTGCAGGTGGACTCGTGGGATGTCCCTACCATAGTCTCAAGGGCAAAGATACACGCCTGTGTTCTCAGAGAGAGAAGATAAAGCAAATATGACCAAGTTCCCACCTGGCGGAGCTGGTTGAACATGCAGGGCATGGGGGTGGGGTGCCCCTCTCCTCCTCCTCCTCCCCCTCCCTCCCCCTCTTCCCTGCCCCCCTCCTTCTCCTTCCTCTGCCCAACCCCTCCCTCTTCCTTTCCCTCCCCCTCTTTCTCCCTCCTCTGCCCTCTCCTCCCCCCTCTCTTCCCCTCCCCTCTTCCCTCCCCCTCCTTCTCCTTCCTCTGCCCAACCTCCCTCTTCTCTTTCCCTCCCCCCTCCTTCCCCCTCCTCTACCCTCTCCTCCCCCTCCCCTCCCCCTCCTTCTCCCTCCTCTGCCCTCCCCTCCCCCTCTTTTCCCCTCCCCCCTCTTCCACTCCCCGCCTTTCCCTCCGTCTCCTTCTCTGTACCCTGCCCACCCATTCCCCTTCTCCTCCTCCCCTTCTCTTCTCCCTCTCCCTCTCGTCTCCATCTTCTGCCCTCCCCCTCCCCTTCCTCCTCCCTCCTTTTCCCCTGCCCCCTCTTTTCCACTCCCCCCTCTTCCCCTCCCTCACCTTCTCCTCCTCTGCCCTCCCCTCTTCCCTCTTTCCTCCCCCTCCTTCTCCCTCCTCTGCTGTCCCCTCCCCTCTTTTGTTCCCCCTCCCTCTCCCTCCTCTACCTTCCCTCCCCACACTCTTCCTTCTCCTCCCCCTCCTTTTCCCTCCTCTGCCTTCCCCTCCCCCTCTCTTTCCCTCCCCCTCCTTTTCCCCTCCCCACTCTCTTCCTTCCCCTCCTCCTCTTTCTCCCTTCTCTGCCTTCCCCTCCCCCTCTTTCATTCCCCTCTTCCCTCCTCTCCCTCCCTCTTTCACTCCCCACTCTTCCTTCCCTCTTCCCCTCCCTCTCCCTCCTCTACCCTCCCCTGCCCTCTCTTTCCCTCCCCTCCTCCCTCCTCTTCCCTTCCCTGACCCCTCTCTTTCATTCCCCCCTCCCTCTCGCCCTCTCTTCCCCTCTCCTTCCTCTTCCCTCCCCCCCTTCCTTTCCCTCCCTCTCCTCCTATCCCCTCCTGCCCTCCTCCTCCCCCTCCCCTCTCTGCCCAGCTAATAACCACAGCAGGAGCCTCTGGGCTCTGCACACCACCACCCCCCCCCAAGTTCCAGCCGTTTCCATGGACAAGGGCCCAACACAAACATGGGATGCTGCAGCTCCCCTGCCAGCCCAGGACCCCCCACAGCACAGAGTTGGTGGGCAGATGAGGTCATTGCCACGGGGGCCTGCAGGCCTGTTGTGGGGGGGTGTGGGGGGGAACTATTTGTTTGGTCTTGTTTCCATGGCAACTTGCTAGACCCCTCCTCCACTCTGTCCAAGGGGCAATGCTGGTCCAGGACACGAAGGTGACCCTGAGCCCACAGCTCCACCTCACACTTGGCCTCTGGGCCTGGCCCAATGCAGAATCCCAGGCTGTCATGAAGCAGCCATGACCATCAGCCTCACCAGCCTCACCTCCAAGGTATGCGTAGGAAACCAAGGCCCAGGTGCCAGGCAGAGCCAAGATCGTGCAGAACCAGAACACCTGTGCCCAGGCTGATGTCTCCTTCTGCCTAGGAGCTCAGGCAGCAGAGGTCCCCAGGCACACTGTCCCATCCCTGCTCTGCCAGTGTCTGTCTTGCCTGGGTGTCACCCCATGACCTGTGTGCTGTACAGTGGGCTGATGGGGTCCAATCCCAGGAGAGAAACCCCTGGCAGTGAGTGGGGAGGGTCTCAGAGGGCAGGGCTGCTTCCAGATGGAGCACAGCAGCCAGGCAGGGGGAGGGGCAGGGGCAGCCCAGGTGGGGTGGAGGCAGCAGATGGAGGAAGCCGAGCCGCAGGACGTCCAGGGCACTAGCACACCAGCCCATCATGCTGGAGGCCGTCTCAGGAGGGTGGAGTTCGCTCAGGCCATGGACTCAGGGACCCCCCCCCCCAGAACAGGGCCCTGCTGGGGCTGTGTGCCCCCTGGGATGGGGCCAGGGTGACCACTGCCTGCTCACCACCTCCAAGCTTCCAGTCCCTCTGTGCGCTGGGCTCTCAGTCCTCCTGGTGCCTTCCTTCTCCCATTCCTCAGGGACTGCTCCCAGAGCACCTGCTTTGTGCAGCCTGGCCCGGCCCCACTGGCAACAAGCATTGACTCCCATGGTCCCAGTGGTCCCGGGGCCCCCTCCCCAGTTCCCACAGTGAGGTGACCTGGGGCCCTGCTGTGGCCTGTCCAGGTACTAGCTTGCCTTTCCACCCTCCCTCTCCTCCCCTCTCCCTCCTCCTTCTCCTCCTCCTTCCTCTCTCCCCTTCCTCCTCTTCCTCCTCCTCCCCCTCCTGCTCCTCCCTCCTCCTCTGCCTCCTCCCTCCTTCCCCTCCTCCTGCTTCTTGTCTTCCTCACTCTTCCTTCTCCTCCATTCACTTTTCCACCTCATCCTGTCTCTGAAGTCAGCATGGAAAGCAGGCAGGATCCAGCTGGATACCTTTCCCGTCTGAGACATTACCTAACCGTGCCTTCTTACCTAATCCCCCAGCCATCTCCTGCTTCCCGCGCCTACCCCCGCCCCATAGGGCCAGGCTGGGCTGCCGCCCGACTTGCCTGTGGCCACCTGTGTGTCCTGAGCTGTCTCCCCACCTGTGAATGGCACCAGGGCCAGTGGACTGGGAGTGGCTTTGAGCAGCCTCCCAGCCGGAGCCCTGAGTCCTGTGGGGCTCCTCTGCTTTGCCCTCCTCACCCCAGGTGGCCCTGCCAGCAAGCCACAGGGATGCCCTGAATTCTGGAAGTTCCCAGGCTTCCTGCCTGCCCAGGAGGGCAGGAAGTACCTCGCAGCCCCTGCGGTGTCTCTACCTACCTGGCTGCCACAGTCACACTGGGTAGGCCCTCTACCTCAGGCTCTAGGCAGGACCAGCAGGAGCTCATCAGCTGGAGGAGGCTAGAGATGGGGCGGGAAAGGCCCCAGTGGCCGCTCAGCAGGCAAGGCGGGTGGCTAAAAAGGAGGAGAGTGACAGCCCAGCACTTTGTCTTCACAGTGCTCACACACGCCCACACACACACAACCCAGATACACACATACACACGTGTGGACACACACATGTGAACAGACACACAGGCACACATACACACCCATGCACAGACAGATGCATGGACACAGCCCACCCCCCCCCCACATACACACGTACACATGCAGACACAGGCCAGATGCACAGAGCATATCCACCGTACACGGAGCCCAGGACAGAGGGGAGACCCAGGTGTCCAGAGAGGGCTCCTGGCAGGTGGCTGTGCACCCCAGGCCAGAGGAGGGTAAGTCCTGGTGCAAGACAGTGCACAGTGGCCTGTGCAGCCCATCCTGCCCCACGAGCCCTGTCCTCCCTCTTGCTCCCTGGCCTGGGCCACTTGCAGCCCCTGCCCACCCAGGCCTGAGCCCCTGCCCATACCTCAGTATCAGTGTTTGGCAGGAGGCCCTAGTTTCCACCCTGTGCAGTGAGGAGGAACCGCCCCCATGGGCCCCCCAGGTTCCCTCCACCCTGCACCCTCCCCATCCCTCACCACAGAACCCAGTGGCCAGCTGAGGGGCCCCATCTTCAGGCTGGAGGAAGGTCTGGCACCAGGAGCTGCCCCTTACCTTCTTAGTGGCAGTGTCCATGGGACAGAGAGGAGGTGCCACAACCCTCTGCTCCAGCACCAGGCTTAGGCAGATAATCCCACATTCCTCTGTGGCAACCCCTCTCCTGGGGGGTCTGGGGCCGCAGATAAAAACTGAGGCTGCAGGGAGGCAATCTTCCAGGAAAGGGGCCACAGGGTCCTACAAGGCATGTCACAGCTACGGGGTCACACAGGTGGGCCCCAGGGGTCCTTCAAGGCATGTCACAGCTATGGAGTCACACAGGTAGGCTCAAGGGAAGACAGGCCATCAGAGGGGCAGGGGCCTGGGGACCACTTTGAGGGAGGATGTGCTATGCCTGGAAGTCCCCAGACCCAGCAGGTGGACATACAGATAGAGGGGCCCATGTGAGAGACCCAGCAGCTGGGGCTCTCAGACACACTGGGTCACTACCCCACAGAGCAGGGAAAGGATGGCAGGGTCAGGGGCATGGAGGGGTGGGCCTGTCCCCCGGCAGCTCAAGGGCTCTCCTCACTGCCCCGCAAAGGTCGTGGGTCTTGGGTGAGGAGGGGAGAGTCACCCCAGAAGGAGAAAGGGTGTGCTCTGCCCTGCCCAGCCCAGCCCAGCCCCACATGACGGACATCTCACTCCTTCCCCCATCAGGGTCCCCAGTTTCTCAGGTGTCCCCCACTCATCCAACCCAGTTCACACCCACCTTAACCTCAGGCTATGAACTTATTTGGAGGTGGGGTCTTTGCAGCCTTGATTAGCAATCCCAAGACGAGAGCATCCTGCGTAGTCTGGTGGGTCCCACGTCCCACGTCCCATGACAGGTGTCCGAAAGGGAAAGAAGAGAAAGAGACAGAAGTGGAGATTGGGGTGCAGTGCCCAGAAGCCCAGGACTGCCTGGGGCACAAGCACCTGGGAGAGGCAAGAAGGACCCTCCCAAGAGTCTCTGAGGCCCACAGCTTGATCTTCTGGCTTCTAGATCTGGGAGACCCCCGTGTGGCCGTTTGCTCCAGTGGGAAGTGGGATGGGACCTTGACCAGCCCACTGCTGCAGACTAGGGTCTCCAGGCTCACACGGCCCCCCACCACCACTGAGAGCCAGGCTAGAGGGCATGCTGGGAGCGGAGGCTGAGCTGGAAGGAGCAGGACACAAGCCCATCAGCAGATCCCTGGGACCTCAGGTGGGGCCCTGCACAGTGTGGCTGGAGCCTCGCCACCATGAACAGGGAGACAGCACCCCTCCCCTCTGGAGCCAGCTGGGCCGTGCTGAGCCTTCCAGGCCTTCCTGCTCCCTAAAGCCTGTACCTCCTTGGGCCCCCCTCGGGCCCTCCTCCCCAAGACCCCTGTCCACGCCACAGGCCCTCCTCCCCCTGGGGCCGACGCCCAGGCCTTCCTCCTCCAGGCCCTCCTCCCCCAGGTCCCCTGCTCCCCCAGGCCCTCCTCCCTCAAGTTTTGCTCCTCCTCCAGGCCCTCCACCTCCCCCAGGCCCTCCTCCCCCTCAGGCTCACCCCCAGGCCCCCATCCTCTCCCAAACCCTCCTCCCCCAGGCCTTCCTCCCCTGACCCTCCTCCCTCAGGGCCTCCTCCCTCAGGGCCTCCTCCCCCTCAGGTCTTCCTCCCTCAAGCCCTCCTCCTCCCTCTGACCCTCCTTCTCCCTCAAGTCTTCCTCCTCCCTCAGGCCCTCCTTGCCCCTCAGGTCTTCCTCCCTCAGGCCCTCCTTCTCCCTCAGACCCTCCTCCCCCCTCAGGTCCTCCTCCTCCCTGAGACCCTACTCCTTCCTCAAGTCTTCCTCCATCAAGCCTTCCTCCTCCCTCAGACCCTCCTCCTCCATCAGGCCTTGTTCCTCCCTCAGGTCCTCCTCCCCCCTCAGGTCCTTCTCCTCCCTCAGACCCTCCTCCTCCCTCAGGTCTTCCTCCCTCAGGCCCTCCTCCCCCCTCAGGTTCTCCCTCAGGCCCTCCTCCTCCCTCAGATCCTCTTCCTCCCTCAGAACCTCCTCCTTCCTCAGATCCTATTCTTCCCTCAGGCCTTCCCCCCTCAGGCCCTCCTCTTCCCTCAGGCCCTCCTCCTCCCTCAGGCCTTCCTCCTCCATCAGGCCCTCCTCCTCCCTCAGGCCCTCCTCCTCCCTCAGGCCCTCCTCCCCCCTCAAGTCTTCCTCCCCCCTCAGGCCCTCCTCCTCCCTCAGGTCCTCCTCCCCCCTCAGACCCCCCTCCTCCCTCAGGCCCTCCTCCTCCCTCAGACCCTCCTCCTCCCTCAGGCCCTTCTCTTCCCTCAGGCCCTCCTCCCCCCTCAAGCCCTTCTCCTCCCTCAGGTCCTCCTCCCCCCTCAGACCCCCCTCCTCCCTCAGGCCCTCCTCCTCCCTCCTCCTCCTCCCCCAGGTCCTCCTCCTCCTCCCCCAGGCCCTCTTCCTCCCTCAGGCCCTCCTCTTCCCTCAGGTCTTTCTCCTCACTCAGGCCCTCCTCCTCCCTCAGATCTTCCTCCCCTCAGACCCCCCTCCTCCCTCAGGTCTTCCTCCTCCTTCAGGCCCTCCTCCTCCCTCAGGTCCTCGTGCCTCAGGCCCTCCTCCTCCCTCCGGCCCTCCAGAACCCCTCTGAAGGCAGCAGACTCAGATGGGGCTATAATTTAAAATACATTTATTTAGTGTCCATTTCGTTTCTGTTCTGTTACACAAAGCCGTTAAATAAATACATTCTCCAAGTCACTCGAGTACACACCTACTCGCTATACAGATGAGGTAGAGAAATCGATAGGCTCGCACGAGTGTTCTCGTGTGTGAATGCCCCTCTCCCCCCAGCCTACCCGGACCTCCCAAACCGAGCCAGGAGTCCACATGTGTGTGGCTGGCAGGGAGCAGGTGGCCGGGACCCGCCTGGCCCTCAGCATGGCTGAGCCCTGTGGCCCGCCCCCTGCCCCGTCCCAGAGAGGCTGACCCCTGGGCACAGTTTCTTCTAGAGGCTCTCCTGCACGAAGAGCAGCACGCTGACCAGAGGCTCCGTCAGGAGGAGTTCGCTTAGCAAGATATTCTGATATATGTTTATATATAAACAGACCAGCCAGCAGACGTTTTCAGTCTGCCTTGTTTAAAAAAATACTTCCCTTTATATTATGACATAGAGCTAAATGTGGTATCTGGTTAACAAAATATCCTTCCTCTGACTTGCTGCCTTTCCAGACCCAGAAGTGACTGAGCTCCAGTCTTGTCACGGGGGTGTGGCTGCACCCACTCTGGGCCCCTGGCCCCCACCCTCTCAGCATGCAGGCATTCACGGGATGTTCTCTGAACCACAGAATAGACTTCACTATTTACACTATAGAACAGGGACCAAGAGACCCACATCAACATAAATAGGTTTTCTTTTAAAAACACAGTCCCCAGGGTTCCTGGAGCCCACGGAACTCCAAGGAACCCCCTCACTCAGTAGTTCCTGTGTCTGCACTGCCACCCAGCTCTGTACCCACCCAGAGCATAGCCACAGAGCCTGAGCAGGGCAGGCCCAGAGCCAAAGGATCTAGGAGCCAAGGCTGCCATTCACACCAACGTGGGAAGGACAGCCTCATGCTGAGGGAGGGCACTGAGCGGAGGCCACGCCCCAGCTGACCACTGACCATGCCAACACAGCCAGAACAGGCACACACACCACAGATACATGTGGCTACACATTCACCCACATGCATGCATGCATGCACATCACACATGCACATGCACATCACACATATAGCACGCATGCGTAGCTACGTGCACATGCTCACACACACACAGCACAGATGCATGTGTCATACAAGCCCCCTGTGCTCACATGCACACTTCTGCAGACACATACATATGCTGACACAGTCTCATGCATGCACACACTTCAGACTTGCTCACACACGTGCTCACGCATATGCTCACGCACAAACCTGCAAGCGTGTTCACACATGCATGCACATAAATGCACACATACTTCACACACACGTGTGCTCGTGCACACGTATACACACAAAACCACTTATGCAAGCACACTACGCATACGTACACTCTTGCACATATGCATGCATGTGCACACACACTCAAACCAAGCCAGGTCAGTGTAGCCCATCCATTTTCCTTCCCTGCAAAGACAACAGAGTGGCCAGAGAGAACAGTCTGCCTTTTGCCAAATCCTAGCCCCAGATTCTCTCCATCCACATGCGTCCTCACGTCTGCCTCCTCCCGCAGTAACACAAAGCAAGCTAGGAAATGAACCCTTCAAGGGGCTGGCCCCTCCCCTCTGCTGTGCCCACCCCTGGGGGGAGGGCAGGCCACTGGCTGCCACCCCAGGCCTTAAAACCTACACCAAAGTGGCTGGGGTGCGTGCCAAAGTCTCCCAGAGTGGGGTCCACCCACTTCCCAGGACAGTCTCACTGGGGGCAGCTGGGTATAGGGGCCTGGCTTCCAGAAGCCCTGAGGGCAGTGTCCACACACAACCTGCTTTATTACTTTAAAAACAACAACAGCAACATCCCTCTTGATTTAGTGGTTTCAAATGACAAAGCAGATCAGGCAAAGAGGTTAGGAGGGGGCGTAGAGGGGAGGGACGAAGGGGACCCTCCAGACTGGGCACCACCAAGAGGAGGGGGAGCCACAAGCCTGAGGCAGGGCAGGGATGGAAATAATAATTATTATATATTAGTTAAATAAAAATAATTTAACAGTCACCAACATCACTCCCAAGAGAAGTGCTCCATGTCAGAGGGGACAGCAGTGACCCCCGCGGCTGGGTGGCCGGGCTGTCTCTCTCCTAGTGGTTTGACTCTCTAAGCCAGTGCTGGAGCAGGACAGCCCACAGACGGCCACACAGAGACCCTGTATGGCCGCGAAGGTGCACCCGGTGCTCCTAAGAGGGAGCCCAGAGCAGGGAAGGGTGCCGCTCTCAGGAACTGGCCTCTCAGGGACGGACACAGCTTGGAAAGCATGGTGCCACGCTCTCAGGTCATGGGGGTGGGGGTGGGGCACGGACAGAGGGGATGCAGGGGCCAGACCAGGGCCACCTCCCGCCTCTGGGTCTTTGAGAGTACGGACAAAGAGGCAGGGACAGCAAACCCAGCCAATCCCCGGGCTCTCATCACCATGTGCCAAGTGTGCTGGGGGCCCCATCCCAGGGACTCAGCCCTTGCAGTATAGACCCCTCACACTGGGTGCATGGCCTCTTCCCCCTGCAGCAGCCTGGCTGGCCCCGGGGCTCAGCCCTTGCAGGTGTAGACCTCCTCACGCTGGGTGCACTGCCTGCACTCCACGTAGCAGCACCAGCGCACCTGGCACTGGCAGGGCCGTGTCACCACCCGGCTCTGGGTGTTGTGGCCACGCCCACAGCAGATGCTCTCGCAGTTCTTCTCCCGGTGGCACCTGCGGCCGGCAGTGCCCGGGGAGAAGCGGCTGGCCAAGCAGAAACTGGGCGAGTCGTCCAGGTGCACAAGCTCTGGCGTGCGGGGCAGCGGGTCGCTGCCTCCTGTCCCTGCAGCCCGGCCCCGAGGCGGCGAGATGGCGCCGGCCTCCCCGGTGGCCTCGTTGGTGGTGCTGCCCACCTTGAGTGCTGTCTCGTACTTGTGTTTCAGGCGCTTGCCCACCTCGTGGAAGGGTGCCAGCTGCCGCCAGCACGTCCGCACAGTACAGGAGCCTGACACGCCGTGGCACTTGCACGTGGTCTCCACCCCGGCCTTGATTACCTGGTAGGGGAGGGGGCTGAGCATGAGGGCCACACTGAGAGGCTGGGCACAGCCCCTGCAGATGACCCCCAGAAGGGCTCAACCACACAGCTCCCCCGGACCCAAGCCCAGCCTGGGGGACCACCACTACCCATCACCCAGGCTTCCTGGCTCTTGCACCTGTCCCTCCACCTCCAAGCCACAAATGTCCCCAGACAGAAGCCCTACATCCAGTACCATGGCCTCCAGAGTGGCCACTGCAGCACCTGTGGTCCCGTGGAGACATTCCCTCCTTGCATCCAGGGCTCACCTCTGAAGGGACTGAGCAAGCCTCCCCTCTAGCCCTGCTGTCAATGCCCCAACAGGACCCCCCAGTCTGGGCTCAGCAGCCTACTAGCCTACTTCCTGGAGAAGTGAGGAGAAACGAGTTAGCTGGCCCAGTTGGCAGAACTGGCCCCCGGATCTTCCAGGTCAGCCCCAGAGGGGAGGGTCGGTACCCCCACTTCCACACACATGCACAGAGCTGCCCTAAGGGGCCTCCTGCCTGACCACCCACACTGGGGTCCCTGGCAGCAGAGAGCGGAGGAGGCCCTCTCTAGTGGGCCCCATCCCAGGATAGGCCTGAACTCCCATGCTGCCCTCAGGGAGGGCTGGCTGGCTTGAGGGGGATTAGGAAATGTGGCTGCCCGCTGGCCCGGCAATAGAAGAGTCACATTTAATGACACTCTGCTGAGAAACCTGGACAAATTTAATTAAAACGCTGCTTACCCAGGCCCGGCAGAGCTAATGGAGCACTTTCCATATTCTGACTTTTCATTAATAGCTTACAAAGGAGAGAATGCAAAAGAAAAGAAATAGCCTCGCCTTGGGGATTTAATCTGCCCGCACCCCTCTGCAGAGGGCAGAAGGAGGGACAAGGGCTCCGAATAAAAAGGGGGAAATTGATTCTTTAATAAGTGCAAGACTCAGAAGTCTGGTTTCTCAATAAAGAGGGGCTCAGATCAGGGCTGGCTCTAATTACCTGGCCCCCTCCCAGGCTGGGGCTCCACATCCTGGGGGCTGCCTGGCGAGCACGCAGAGCCCCTGACCATCCCCAGGTGGGGCAGAGCCTCGGGGGGCCCTTGGTGGTCCGCATTGTGTGAGGACTAAGGGGACGGAGTGCTCTGTCTGCAGTGAAGCTGACAGCACTCATGCCTCCTCCTCTCGCGTAGGCCCAGGAGCTAAGGGGCTACAGGGAGGCTGAAGGATGGCCGGGAGCCAGGTACCCCCAGGTCCAGCCAGCCTGCAGCCAGCAGCCCCCAGAAGGGCCTAGCTAAAGACCTTACAAGTCTGTCCCCCGCCTCCTCCACAACAACCAGTATCTCCGTAAGAAAACGACACTCAAAGGTAAGGAGACTCCAGGGCCCCGGCTGGCACCACATGCCGGGAACACAGACCCGGAGGAGGCAATACTACACCTCCTCCTAGCCCCAGCCCTGCCCCCCACTTTTGCCGGTCCTGAGCACCAGCGGCTGCTCCCATGCCCCGCCCCCATGCTCCACCCCACCCATATGCTCCACCCCTTGCCCCCACCAAGTCTGTGCCTGGTCCCATTTCCTACCCATACCTATGCTCCACCCCATACCCCCTCGTCCCGCCCTGTACCCCGCCCATGCCCACACCCTACCCCGAGTCCAGGCCCCTGGCCCCGCCCAGGCCTGGGCCTGGCCACATGCCCCACCCTCACCCCGCCCCATGTCCATACCCCCCCTCGCCCCCTCCATGCTTATGTCTGATTCCCATGCCCCGCCCACACCTATGCCCCTCCCCACATCCATGCCCCGCCCCGCACCCTGCCCATGCCCACTCCCCACCCTGAGTCCTCGCCCCTGGCCCCATGCCCTGCCCCGCACCCCGCCCCGCTTGCCTTCACACCCACGAGGTTGTTGTGGAAGTCTACGCGGGCTCGCAGGTCCTTGCTTGAGCGGCGGCCCAGGAACTCCTTGACAAACTTGCTGCTGTACTTGAGGTTGTCCCCACAGCCGCCCCACTGCCAGGCCTCCCGGTTCTCCAGGTCGGGGGCCTCATCACACGTGCAGCGCTCCATGCGGCCCGCGCTGCACGCCTTGGCCAGCGCATGCGTCAGGCCGGCCGAGGAGATGGCGTAGAGGAAGGCGGTCTCCTTGAAGCCTGTGGGGGCACAGGGAGGGCGGATGGGTGAGCAGGCGGGAGCAACCCCCACCTCACTCAGGTGCTGCTGGAGCCCCGAATGCTGACAGCATGCGGGGTCTGCAGTCAGGATCCTTGCGGGTGCGCACCGCAGGTGGGGGGCATCCCTGCCTGGGCCGCCATGTGCCCCCGGGGGTACGAGGCGCTCCTATGTGCTCCAGGCACATGATGTGTCAGGGTAGAGAGAATTCCAAGTGCATGGAGATTTAGGCTCTGCCCAGGGATCAGAGACTGCGTCTCTGACCCACCAGATTCTCCCAGGGACTTGGCGAGCCCTGCCCTGCCCCTCAGGTCCTCAGTTTTTAAACAAGGCTGTTGAAAGTCTCAGATCAGAGCGCAAGGAGAGAGGAAAAGGCAGGCTCCCTGTTCGGAGCACCAGCTGGACCTCTGCCCCTCATGCCCAGCCGCTGGGCCTTGGTCACCACCATGTGGCAACAGCCATCAGAGCTGCCTTGCGCCCTGTCAAAGCTGCCCAAATGCGCCCCGTGCTGCCAGCTACTGTTCCCCAGGAGGGGCGGGGCAGGAGGGAGGGGCCTGGCTGTTAGGGCAGTGTGGGGAGGAAGGTGGAGCTACAGGTGGGTGTGGTAGTGGGGGACAAGGGACCGGTCAGGATGTAGGGGTGGATGGAGCAGAGGATGAGCCACACAGAGCAACCCCCCCATCTCCGCACCCTACCCCCAGGTGCCCTGGGACCCAGTGAAGGGACGATGTCCTAGGGGTGCAGACCTGCTCAGAAGGTCCTACCTCTAGTGCACTCACCTCGCTTGAGCAGGCTGGCCCGGTAGCGGCCCTCCAAGGTACAGTTCCAGCGCTCAAACCGGAACTGGTACTGGCATTCAAGTGCGCTCATGCTCACCGCCTCCACCAGTGTCTCGGCCACCCCCGGGTCTCTGCGGCACATGCGCCTTTGCTTGCGTTCCAGCTTCAGCCGATCGCAGGCCTTGTAGTGGGCCTGGGCGGCGGCTTCCGGCTCCAGGGTCAGCGGGAGAATGGTCAGGGGCTCACTGCCCGTTAGCCTGGGTACAGAGATGCCAGAGTGAGGGCCACGCCCGAGGCGAGAGACAGACAGACAGACAGACACACACACACACACACACACACACACACACACACACCCCTTCAGGCCAGCCCAGCACAGGGGTGGGCCAAGGGCGCAGATGGGCAGGGCAGGGAGGGGTACAGGAGCCCAGGCCACAAGGGGACCACATCCGACACTCTGCCCCACCCACTCCTGTGTCTGCTTACCCAGCTGGAGCATGTACTGCTGCTCCAGGACCCCCACCCGCTGCCGCCCAAAGCTGCAGTGACTCAACCCCACAATGGCCCTGTGGCCTCTGGGAGAGGGCCTGGCTCATTCCCTGCTCTCCTGCAGCCTGTACAGATGGCCCTGCAGGTCCCAGTAGGGTCTCCAGGAACTCCTGGGCCACTGAGGAGCTCCCGGTCGAACCCAGGGGAGGCCCAGAGCTGGCTCCTTGTTCCCCTGCAGCTCTGACCCTCTGATCTGAGCCAAGGCCCTGACCTTCAGAGTCAGCCACCTGTTCTCAGGTCCCCCCAACCCCCATTTCAGCTGTTCCACCCAGGGGCCGACTGGTCCTGACCTCCTGCCTGTTCTGTGCTCAGACACATCTCAATGTCCCCACACAGGTGATGCCACATCCGGGCTCTAGGCACACCCAGACCCTCAGCCCTCAAGAAGGAGAGGTGCCCAACTAGACATGGGTGGGGCTCCGGTCCTCTGACATGAGCATCACAAGAAACAAGCCTCTGCACCCCAGTGACCCACAGGAGCCAGGGGCTCCAGTATTCTCAGACACTGACACCCCACATCATGTCCCATCCCTCTTACTGCTGCCCTTCAAAAGCCCCCTCAAGGGCATGGTGGCCACTGGGCTGGCTCCTGGCAGCTTTCTGCAGGGTAAGGTGCTCAGGCAGGTGCTCCTAGAAGCTGGATGAACCCAGCAATGACACAGCAGGTCAGGCTCCTCTGGGGACAACCTAGGGTAATGACTTCCAAGGCCCCTCCCTTCCCCTGCCCTGCACACACCCCAGCATGGCCTCTCCTTGGCCCTGCCTGGGCTTGGGGGGCCAGAGTGTGCTGGGGGGATAGGCATGTACCCTGCCAAGGGCAGAGCCTGTACAGGGCAGAGTTGATCCTTGCCCTAAGGACCCCAGACCCACGTTCCTGACGGAGCAGCACCAGCCTTGCCCTTCCTGGTCAGCTCCCCAAGGGCAGGAGGCCAAGGTGCTGAGCCTTGGGAACCAGGCCCAAAGGAGGCCCAGGCAGGAGCCCAGCAAGGCTGCAGGGATGCCAAAGCAGAGGGCATGGGGCACGGAGGGGAGTAGGCAGGCAGGTGGGAGAAAGGAATCCCTGCAAAAGACCCTGGAGGGTAAAGCCATGAAGGACACAGAGCGGGAAGAACCATCCTCTTCACACTCAGGTGCAGTGGGCGCAAGGGGCTGGCCAGCACCCTGGGAGGACACCCCAGGGTGTTCTGGGCTAGCATGGCACCAATGGGCTGCTGGGGCTGAGCCCTGAGCTGCAGGAGAGCCGGGCTACAAGTGTCCCAGAAGCCCAGGGTGTCGGTGAGCAGAGCCCAAGGCGTGTTCCCACCAGATTGAGTCCATACACATGTTGCACAGCACATGCCTGGGGACACTGAGCCAGGAGGACCAACTGGTGTGCTGTGACCAGTGAGAGTATGGGCTGGAGGAACCCCAAAGGTCCGCAAGGCACAGACAGGCCCCATGTGGGCAGCAAGGCCTCTGGGGAGAAGGCACCTGTGAGCTTCAGCGACCTGCACCCCCAGTTCCCATCCTGGGGTCAGGGCATCCTGCCTCAGAGCATGGGGACATGGCAGGGGTCACTTCGTGCACTTCTAGGCCTCATGCCTGAGCTCAAGCGGCCCTGAGCACAAGGACAGCTGAGCTGGGCCAGGGCAGGCAGAGGCCTGGGGACCCCACACTGCAGAGTGGAAGAGCCACACTCCCCACACAAAGGCAGCTCACACGACGGAGATGTGTCCCCAGACAGGAATGTCAACAGCTGTGCCCACAACGGCGTGCCGCCACACACCGGAAGGGCTGCAGCCTACAACCTGCACAGCCCCCAGACTGGATTCTCTGAGATTAACCCAGCTCTAGGCTGGTGCCAAAATATGCCTGTGTCCAACAGGACCAACCACAGCAAGGCTGGCCCAGGGGTACCTGGGGCTGTGCTGGTGACAGCAGCTGTGGGTGTGGGGAGGGGGAGGGATGGCAGGCGAGCCCACCTCCCAGCCTGCATTGGGGTGTCAGGGCTAGCCTGCATCCTCACCGCACGTGGGGGCTGAGGATGGGGTCCCCACACACACCCAGGGCAAGCCTGCATCCTCACTGCATGTGTGGGGCTGAGGGCAGGGGTCCCCACACACACCTGGGGCAAGCCTACATGCATCCTCAATGCATGTGGGGGCTGAGTGCGGGGGTCCCCACAAACACCTGGGGCCTGCCTGAGTCCTCACTGCATGTGGGGGCTGAGGACAGGGTCCCCACACATACCCAGGGCCAGCCTGCGTCTTCACTGCACACGGGGCTGAGGGCAGGGGTCCACACACACACCCAGGGCCAGTCTGTGTCCTCACTGCACATGGGGGCTGAGGGCAGGGGTCCCCACATACACATCTGGGGCCAGGCTGCGTTCTCACTGCACATGGGGGGGTTGAGGGAGGGGGTCCCCACACGTACCCAGGGCCAGTCTGCGTCCTCACTGAGGTTGGCCTCTGCCCCAGGCCTCCTTAACTATTGGGGTGCACTCTGCTTGAGACCAGCCTGGGGCTGCAGTGGCAGGGGACAGACCCTCACAGAGGTGCCAGCAGGCAGACGGTACACGGGGTGCAGAGAACAGGGTGGGCATCAGTGAGCATGGACACTCAGGACAGAAACCCAAACACGGAGAGGAACCCTCAGAAGTGCCAGACAAAAGGCAAGAGGGTCATAAAACACTCTTGGAACACGGAAGGCTCTTTTCCATGTGACCCAGAATCCAGAGGCCCAGAAAAACGGTTAAGTGTGAGAGGGTCTACCGTGCACAGCAGCAGAGTCCCGCATCAGGGGAGATCCTGCGAGCTGGATCCCAGACCAAGAGCCAACTGCCTTTCTGTGTGGAGGCGTGGGTGTGGACAGACCCCTTTCCTGCAGATCAGCAACCAAAGGAACCAGCTGCACATGGCCATGGGATGTGGCCACACAGTTCCAGGGTGGAGCGCATCTGTGAGAACTTGTACGTGGCTCCGCCCCACTCAGAAACACAGAGTAAAACCGCCCTGGTGTTATTTTCCAGTCATCAAAGGAGCACAGGTGAGGACTGTTGTGGACACGGGGAAGAGGTCTTCCCCCCGTGGCTGGATTTCTGAACTCACATGTCTATGAAATTCACCCCATTCTCTTTCCAAAGGTGTCTCACTCACACGCTGCCCCAACACCCACTGTTGCATGAAAAGACCAGGGCCGGCTGAACAATGGGCCGCCCATGACATGGAGTCTGCAGGCATCAGCAAGCCACAGCTCACAGCCCATGCCCCCAGAAGGCCTGCACCCACGGGGAGCCCAGAGCAGAGGAGCCTGGGGACACATGCAGCTCACTCCTCTCTCCGCAGCCCAAGAGCTTGGCACACATGCAAGGGACAACGTGTAGGCTATTCAAGACCACACAACTCCACACACAACCGTCAGCCCTATGTGCTGGCCTCTTCCCACACACCCGTCTCTGGAGTCTGTACCTTCCAGGCCACAGAGCACTCCAGGCCCTGGCCCCACTGCCCACCCCACAACAGTGTACCTGCCTCCAGGCTCAATGCAGCTGCCCCCTGCCAGCAGGCATCCAGCCTGGCAGAGGCGGCCGTGGAGGAGGTGAGGCTGGGCAGGCTGTCTGCAGGCAAGTGGCCTCCTGGGCAGGCAAGCAGCACCCCATCCCCGTCCTATCGGGCAAGCTCCTTCCAGTGCTGGGCTATCTCCCACCAGGAAATAAATCCTAAGGAGGTCTAAATGTCAGCACGGCACTTGGTGACATTCAGGCATTTTCAAAGACATGATAACGCATGGAAATGTTTTGCAGCCTCACACTGAGATCCCCCAAGTCCCTCCTGCCGAGTCAGAGGGGACCATGCTCCGATCCCCACAGTGACCTCGTCAGGCACTTTTTAGTGTCCTCCCAGACACTAACCCTCTTTACTGCACAACTTTCTTCTGTGTGTGCCATTTCTCCTATCTCATTTTGCAGGCCTGCCCCTCCTGTAATGTCCTGAACACCGTCTCCTAAACGCAGGCACACCAGTGCTCTGTCCAAGCCGGGCAGGGCCAGCGGCCTTCTGCAGGCTCCTTGTTCTGGGCTCTGCCCTGGCCGGTGGTCATTGGGCTGGTGTTTTACTGGGACTGTGTCGGGAGCTCCTTCCAGCAGGTCCAGCAGGCATGTGCTGGCTCTGTGTTTGCACAGGACACTTGAGAACCCACTCGGCAAGGCTGACGCGTGAGATGGGCTTGCTGGGGCACCCACAGCCTCTCCCTGCTGCTGCAGTCCGGGGGCCTACAGGTACTCCTGCCGAGGTCAGCCCTGTGCTGGCCAGTCCTGGATTCCAACAGAGGCACGACTGATCCGACGTCCAACTGGCCTTCGGTGCACAAGCCACATGCGCTGATTCATCTCTGATGGTTTTCACCTCTGTGTATGGTCGTGTGGTCTGCAGAGAGACGAGGCTGCTGGCTTTCTTTTTCTATCCTCAGCCATCCTTCCTGCCTTCTGGCCACGGTGCAGAATCTGCCAACTGCCATGCAGGGCCCAGAGCCCCCCCCGCCCCACCCCAGCTCCGTGGCCACCCACCAGCATAGAGCCATTCAGGGCACCTGTGTGCAGGTGTGGCCCCAAGGTGAGAGAGACCCACGGGCACCAGTGCCAGGAAGCGGGGACCCTCCCCACCGCTCACCCCATCTACATGCCCAAATTCACATCTCTGCCACCTCAGTGCCAGGAAGTGGGGACCCTCCCCCCACTCACCCTGTCTACACACCCAAACTTGCATCTCTACCACCCAGACCTAGCTCTCTGGAGACGCGGACACCCTACAGGTGGTTAGAGCATCAGAGGTCAAAGCCGGGAACCTACCTGTCTGCGGAGCCAGCACTCTATTGCGGCAGCACAGAAACACTCCCTTCCCACCCAAGGGTCTGTGAGGACAGCGGGCCTCCCTGTCTGTGTCCTGGTTCTCAGAAGGAAGCCCTGGCCATTTCCGTGACCAGCATGGCAAGTTCGTCGGGTATCCCCTGGGCGCCCAGCTCAGGTTAAAGAAGACCCCTCGGCTGTTCATTTGCTACAAGCTGCTCAAAACTCATAAAAGGATGTCAAGTGTCCTCAAATGTGGTCCCTGCATCTGTTGGCATGTGATTTTTCTGCTAAAACCGGAATGCCACTAACTGGATTTTCCAATGCTGGCCGTGCAGCGTGCCTCGGATGAAAGGGGTTTTGTCCTTCCTCTGTGTTGTGAGCTGTACCTTAAGGATGTCAGGTCTAGGCCGTTTGCATCTGTGTTTGTAATTTTCTCTTCCATGCTCTTCCCACTGGGTCTCAGTGCCTTAGCAAAGCGCTCACTGTCTCAGTTTCCCAGAAGATGAGTCAGATCAAAATCACATCTTCTTAACTGTTTGGTAGGACTGGCCTTTTCTGGATGAAAAGATCTCCCTGCTGATCCAATTACTTTTCTTTTTTTTTCCTCTCCTCTTTTCCAAACAGTTTTATTGAGATACAATTTGCATACCACAAAATTCACCCATTTAAGTCCACAATTCAGTGTTTTGCTGCATTTTCACAGATGCGTGCAAACACGGCCAGTCGATTTCAGGGCATTTCATTGGCTCAGAGACAAACCTATTCTTCTGCACCTGGCCACCACTAATGTACTTTGTGTCTGTGGATCAGCCTGTCCTGGACGTTTCAGACAAATACGGTAGGTGGCCTTTGGTGACAGGGCTCCTGTGCTGACAGCATGTCCATGTTGCTGTGTGTCACCATATGGACAGACCGCATTGTGCTCACCTGTCCTTGGGCGGTGGACTTGAGTCATCCACCCTTTCGCCGTCATGCGCAAGCCACCGCTGCCCCTCCCGTGCACGTCTGTGCGTGGACGCTGGTGTCCACCAAGGAGCAGAAGTGCTAGTCACCATTGTTGAGGGAACTGTCAGATCGTGACCGCTAATCCGCTTCCCTACTCACAACAGACTCAGTATTTCTCTGTCTCGAGTCTGTTTCTGTTACTCCTCTGGTTTTCTGCGTTGCCTCAGAATTTGCAGCCTGGTTGGCAGGAAAGCGCTCAGCATCCCCTACTCTTATCTGCAGAATCTGTAGCGATTTCCCAGCAGCAATTCCTAGAGAGGGACCCTTCATCTCTAATGCACAGTTGGTACTTTGTTGGTTTTCGCACGGCTTCTGTTTTCTTCCTTCTGCCATGTTTGGCTTTAGCTTACTGTTCTTTTCCTCAAATCTGTGACCAACCGCTGCTGACCGCATCCAGGCTTCTCTCCACTTCTGCACCTCCTGCTTCAGAATCAGGTCACCATGCAGACAGGGCCTGGGTCACAGCCCAAAGACCGTGTACAGCCCTAATCACAGCCCCAGTCATAGGCCAGGTCACCATGCAGAGCCTGGGTCATAGACCAGGTCACTGTGCAGAGCCTGGGTCACAGCCTGGAGACTATGCAGAGCCTGGGTCACAGCCCAGATCACTGTGCAGAGCCTGGATCACAGCCCAAAACACCATGCAGACCCTGGGTCACAGCCTGGAGACTATGCAGAGCCTGGGTCACAGCCCAGATCACTGTGCAGAGCCTGGAACACAGCCCAGATCATCATGCATACCCTGGTCACATCCTGGAAACTATGCAGAGCCTGGATCACAGTCAGGTCACTGTGCAGAACCTGGATCACAGCCCAGATCACTATGCAGACCCTGGGTCACAGCCTGAGACTATGCAGAGCCTGGGTCACAGCCCAGGTCACGGTGCATCAGCCTGGATCACAGCCTGGAGACTATGTGGAGCCTGGGTCACAGCCAAGGTCACTAGGCAGATCCTGAGCCACAGCCTGGAGACTATGCAGAGCCTGGATCACAACCCAGGTTACCATGCAGAGCCTGGGTCACAGTGAAACTCCCTCAAGGTCCACTGAGGCGGTGTGTTCTCTCCCTGACCTCCTACGTTCTCTATGCTTACATCCTGTCCTGTCGCAGAGCCAGCGATCAGACCAAGGCCCTGGCTAGGACCCCGGTCTCCTCAGCCACACGGCTGGTATTTCCTCCACAGGTCCACCCCATTTCACTTTGTCTCCTCCTGCCTCCTTTCCAGTTACTCCTTGATAACCCATCTCCCCCTGGTGATTTGAACCTTCATGTTGCATTGCCGCTATTTCACAGCCACCCTCACAACTGCACACGTCTGTGGCTTAGTCACATCCAGTGGTGGGCAATACCAGGCCTGAGGACACAAGCCTGTGAACCCCACTCCCAAATTACAGGCCGTCGTGTATTTTAGTTCCACTGTGAGGACCCAACAGGATGCTGGACACTCCTCAGCTCCTGGACAGTGGCCTTCTGAGCATCTTGCAGCTTGTCTGTAAAGGTCTGTATTTCACTTCCCTGGGCAAGTCCCCAGCCTGCCATGCACTGTGTGCGTTTCTGCTCTGAGGTTCACCACCAGGCTGACCAGCCTCCCACAGTATCTGCATCTGCTGGCCCAGGCTGCTTTTATGGTTCCTTGTCTTGGGTGTTTTATGCTTCTAGTTCATGTTCTGGAAGCATTTTTGTTTTCTCTGTTTAGGACGACTTGGGGCCTCCTGAATCCTGCACGTGACCCTGACAAATTCTGAGACTTTTGGAAAATGCTCCGCCATTCTCTGCAAACAGGACCCCTGGCCGCCCAGTCCCTGAATCCGGCCTCTGGCCTCTGGTTCTCCGCATTTCTGCCAACACAGGCCACATTCCACATGAGTCTCCTGCCCCATCATCTGCCTTACTGGCTCTCTTCAGCTATTTCAAATCCGCTTTCAACGACGTACACCTTCCCCCCAGTCCCATTTGGTTTCTCCAAACCTGCTGGGTCAGTTTTTGCAGTTCCTTACTCCTTGTGGATACTCCAAGGTTATCTCCTCCCTGGAAGCATGCTGAGAGCTCCCATTCGGCCTGTGACACTCCACTCTGGGTCCGCTGCCAGAGCTGGGGAGACCCACAGAGAAAGGCACCTCCACACATGCCTGTGCCCCGCTACCCCTGGCCTGTGCTGCTCACTGTACATGACAGACAGAGGGCACATGTCCCCAAGTTCACATCTGCTGGGACCTTGACATGTGCTTTTTTTGGAATAAGTGCCTTAGTAGATGTAATGAAGGTTAGGGTCTCAAGACAAGGCTTCCCTACACTGGGTTTTGTGCTGTTGAGGGCCCCTCCTCCTGATCAGCCTGCAGTGACACCAAGGAGACCCCACCCTAGTCCCAGCAGGCCTGGAAAGAACCCAGGACAGACACAGCTAAGTCTAGGAGCCTGTCCCCTTCCGAGGAGGGGCCTGAGACTGGCATGCTGGCGGCCTGGGGATGGGGCCACCCCTCTGAGCACCTAGCTGGTCACACACTCCCAAACCTGCCCCCTCGGGCAGCCAGGGGGCAGGGCGGCACTGCCAGCAAGGAATGGGGGATGTCCCTGTCCTCAGCAGGAGCCGGCAGCTGGCCGGTCCCCAGAGTGCGTGCTTCCTCCAGCTCTGAGGCCAGGCGGATTCCAATGGCCCTTCCTCCTGCCAGCAGGCCCGGCCACCCCAAGGGCCACCCTGCCCACAAACCCAGCTCCCAGGGCTGGGCGGAGGGAGAAGAGGCCGGAGTTCCAGAAGCCACAGCGTGCTGCCAAGGAACCTCAGCCCCACCAGACAGCGTTTAATTTCTGTGCGAATCGAATTCAAAACAAATTCCAATGCCGAGAAACTGGTTCTGAGATTAACCCTCCATCCTCCCGAGGCCTGCAGCCTGACTCGGCCCTGTGTGGGGGATGTGGGGGTGCGTTGGGGTGGGTGCAGACACCAACAGAGCCGGGGGCTCCCTGCAGCCTGACTCGGCCCTGCGCAGCGGACATGGGGACATGGTGGGGTGGGTGCAGACACCACCAGAGCCAGGGGGCTCCCTGCAGCTTGACTCGGCCATCTGATGCCCAGGCCCACCAAGGAGGAGGCAGGGGCCACAGGCCATGGTAACCAGAGCAGGAGCGTGGCGAGCACCCTTGTGTTTATGACAGCTGTCACCTCTATGAGAGCTGCCGACACTCTACTTCCCCACATTCCAGGGCATCCCCTCTCCACTCCCTTGTCAACAGGCTGTGTCCACACAGGGGTGGTGAGAATGCATAGTGGATGCTCCCAGCCCAGGGGGACACAGGACTCAGCAAACTCCACTGCACAAGGCCTGGGGTCCCCGAGCCCAACAGAAATGTCCCTGTCCACCCTCAGCAACCGCCAGGACAAGCAGAGCCCCTGGGACCCCAGGCCCTGAAGGCCAACAGTCAGCTGGCCTCTTTGGCCGCCAGCCAGCAGGGCAGGCTATGGGCACCCAGGAGAGCGACTGAGGCCGTCCAGGACCCAAGTCACAGGCAGGCAAGGGGAGATGAGGGAGCAGCCAGGCTGTGCCATGGCCCTGGGCCTCCCAGATAGCTAGAGTCCGAAGGAGCTCACAAGCAGGGCCGGGCAGGACGTGGGGCAGGCTCCTGGCGCCCACCTTCCTGCCTGGAGCTGGCCTCCTGCATGGCCAGCACAGCCGGGGACACGGGAAGGGCCCCGGGGCGGCTGCGGCGGCTCTGTCTGTCCATGAGGGAGCCGGCTCTGACGTGCTCTGGTCTGGGAGCCCCTGGCAGCCTCTCTCCTGGGCCAGACCACTTCCCTGGCCGCGTCTACCTCAGGTATCGCTAAGAAAAACAAACGCAGCTTGAGGCTTGCCGTTTTCCATTCCCTCGTCCGGCCGCCAGTCTCGAGGTGCACGGCCTGCCAGCTGGGCGGCTGGGTTTCCTCCTGCGGCCAGAGGCGCCAGGCCAGCCAGGAACCGCGCTGGGAGGGGCAGGGGAGGACGGCAGGCCGGGCCCGCGGGTCACGGAGCCGGGCGGCCAGCACGCCACCCAGGTCGGCGCTGCCCTCCTGTGGAGGCCCCTGCACGGCCACCTGCCGCCTGCTAGCCCACAGAGGCCCCTTAACGATGAGCCACCCCGCAATCCGCCCTGGCCTCAGGCCCCTAGCTTCCCCACCCATACCAGGGGGTGCTCCCAGCCCTCCAGCCACACCCCTGCCCTGGGAGCTCCAGAGGCACCCCCTGCCCCTCAGCACACAGCCCACTGAACGGCCATCAGACAGGTCTCAGGCTGAGCCCACCATTCCTGTAGCTGGGGACGTCAGGGCCAGCGGGGGTGGGGAGGGGGACTGGGAAGCCTGATGCAGCAGCCCCTCAGACCCCAGGCCAGGCTTCTGAGTGCAGAGCGAGGGAGCAGAGCCTCGGACGCACCTGCCTGGTGCACTTTGGAGCACTCAGGGCTCCCTAGAGACACTGCAGGTACAGAGGGGCCCCGCTAGGCCATGCTGGTTTCCTGACACAGACCCCAAGCAGGGCAGAGGCCCACAGCCCTGCTTGCCACCCTCCAGAGGCATACTTGCCAGCAGGGGCCTGGCCTCGCCCACCTCCCAGACAACTGTGCTTCCACTGATACCCCTCTGGGCCTGCCGAGCTGGGACAGGCACTGCCCACCAGGACAATACACAAAGGGGCCAGTGCCCCTCCAGGCCTGGATTAAGAGGGCCGGGTGCTGGCCCTGCTGACTGGTGTCATTTTTCTGCAACCAGGAAAACCAAGCCAGGCCCCTTATCAGCTCATCGCTCGTCCTGCTTCCAGGTCCCATAGCCCCCCGGGAGAAATTGTGTGTGTGCATTCTTTTCCAGGAGAAAAGCTACCCACACACTTTTGCTATTGTCCTGGACATGGTGGGGCCCCCAGGGATGGGCCGCGGGTGGCGCCCGGGGCCAGGGCCACCCTGGAAGCCCCGGCAGAGTCCCACCAGTGCCCTCATCTGCAGAGTTGGGTCCCGGCCACAGTGGAGAGGATGGGGACGAGATTAGGCCAGCTGTCCCCCCGTCCAGACGGCCGCCGGCTGTGGCAGGACATCTGCTCCCACAGCTGAGGGGGGCCAGGTGGCGGTGGCTTCCTCCTCACCTCAGGCTTCACCACGAGGCCTCAGGAGGCCCCCAGCCCAGAGGCCTGGGCTGGGCTGGCACTTAGCACCTGCTTCTACTGGTCTCTGTGCTGGGGGGCCGCGGGCCCCACAGAGGAGACTGATCAGGATGGCAGGGAGGAGGGACAGAGTCTGGAGAGCAGAGATGCAGGGGCGTATCCCTACCCTTGTCCACCTGCCTCCCCACACCTGCCCCAACCCCTCTACACAGTGCCCTCCAGTCTGTCCAGCCCACCCCACGTGCCCCCTTGCCCACAGGGCCACTTCCAAGGGGCCGCACAGTCTCCCTGCTGGCCACTCGGCTGCCTGGACGCTGCGGAGAAGGCCTGGGCCTGCCCTCCTGCTCAGCTCTGACTGCAGAGCTGAGCCCACTTCATGGCCTCCCTTCCAAAGGCTGGAGCTGGGGCCTTGCAGGGCTACTGTGGGCACGTCCATCCTGAGGTGGGTCTGTGGACACCATGGGCCCAGCCTGCTTCTCATTCAGCTCTAGCTCCACACCCCTGGCCCCCAGCCAGGGAAACATAGGGGACACCTCCCTCTCTGCCAGCCCCACCCCGGCCCCCCTGGGCTCTGGGTCACCCTGGCCTCACCATGAGAGGCTGACTCCCCCCACAGGCGAGCCTGAGCCCCACCCCCAACACACAGCCCTCTAGGAGCCCTTCCTCTGAGCAGCCAATAGGCACACAGCCACACAGAACCCCCAGCTGGGCTCCAGGCTCATACAGAGGGGCACCGCCACCTCCTGACACTGACCTTGCACGCACAGTCAGCCACTCCCACCATGACAACAGCCCTGAAGGCAGGGCAGGCTCCCATACAAGTCCCCAGAACCCCTGACCAGGCCCGTAGACAAGCCTCTAGTAAACAGAGGACCACCTTTACCACACAGTCATGCTGGGGGGGGGAGGGGTGGAGACCCATTGTGAAGGCCCATGCACAGCTGAGAGACAGCGTGCCGGCTCACACTCCACATTCTCCTCCATCTAGAAATAAACCTCTACATATATAAAGAGCTCTGACAAATAAACAACAAAGACCCACAACCCAGCCAAGAGCTGGGCGAAGAAACTGAGTAGACATTTCTCCAAAGAAAACATAATGGATGACTAACATGCCCGTGAAGGATGCTCAACATCGCCCATCATCAGGGAAATGCAAGTCAGAGCACAGTGAAATACCACTCCACACCCGCTGGGATGGCTAGAAGAAAAGGCAGAGCTGATCAACACACTAGAAATAACAAGAACCAGCGAGGATGTGGAGACACTGGACATTTCTGTATTGCTGGCGGGAGGGTAGCATGGTGATTACCATACGATCTAGCAATTCCACCTCTCAGTATACATACCCGGGGAACTGAAAACCTACATCCACAGAAGAACTTGTACACTGATGCCCACGGCGGCATCACAAGAGCCAAATGGTGGAAGCCAGCCAGGTGTCGGTCAGCAGGGGAGTGCACGTAACAAACTGCTGTGCATCCACACAATCGAACACAACATGGTCACTGAGGGAATGAAGCACGGATGCATGCCACAACGTGGATGAGTCTTGAAAACGCTATGCTCAGTGAAATAAGCCAGACACCAAGGCCACGTGCTGTATGATTCCACTTATGTAAAACGTCCAGAGCAGGCAAATCCACAGAGACAGAAAGTGGATTAGCAGTTGCCAGGGGCTGGGGTTGGAGCAGGGGGAGGCAGGATATGAGGTTTCTGGGGTGATGGAATGCTCTGGAATTAGATAGTGGTGCTGGCTGCACAGCCTTGTAGATGTACCAGAAACCACTGCACCGCAGGCTCCAACAGGGTGACTCTATGGGATAGGAGTTCCATTTCAATCACGGAAAGGCAGTGGGCCCTAAACGCCCTCAGGCCCCATTCACTGCAGCCCAGAGCACCTTAGCTGCCTTTGACATTGCCTCGAGCACCCCACGCACCAATGCCTGGCCTGGCTGGGGGAGCCTCCTCCATACAGGCCTCCAGGCTGCCTGGACCAGACAGACCTCCCAGCAGGGCCCTGCTCCCTGCTCCCTCCCCCAAGCCAGCCTGCAAGTGTCACCCACAGAATGCAGATTGCTGGGGCCAACCCCAAGAAAGGGCCTCAGGGCTCATGACAGCCCTTCCTAGCTCTCTGAAGATGACCCACATGGGAAGCCTGAGGCCTCCACTCCCCCAGAAGCCCCCGGATGTAAGTCTACGGGCGGCCACAGGAGCTTCTGCTGGGGCTGGCTTGGCACATGCAGGATCTCTAAGAAAAGGGCAGTGAGGTACCAGGGAGCCCAGGCCCGGCTCTGCTGGACCCAGCCCCTGGCTCCATGCTTGGGGGAGCACCAGGGCTCCTCGCCCTGGGTTTGGGGGCATCCCTTCCTGAACAGATTTTCAGCACACACAGATCACTCCTCGACTCCATGTTCTCACCTATAACACCAGAAGCAGGGGCAAGCAAAGCTTTCAGCCCACCCAGGCCCACAGGGCATGGGGGGGTAAGGGTCTGAGTCTGTTTCCCAAACTCGCCAGGAGACCTCAGGCCAGCCCCTTTCTGCTGGGAGCCAGGCCCCCCTCCTTCCAGGAGGGCATCAGGCCAAGCTGTCTAGGCCCCTGGAGAACCAGATGGAAACACCACCTGCTAATCACACCGCCAAGAAGCAGGGCCAGGCCACTGAGGAAGAGGGAAGAGCCCCTTCCCCGAGGCCAGGCAGCGGCCCAGAGGGTCCTGCCTAGTGGCCAGAGGCTGGGAGGGCAACGGGAACAGGCCGGGTTAGGTTGCAGCCTCAGGGAGGGGGCAGGGAGGGCTCCCACCGCCCACGTGACACCCCACCACCCGCCCCCCCAACCCCAGGCCAGCCTCTCTCGGTTTCTGGCCTGTAACAGGAGCTGCCCTGCCTGCCTGTGAGCCTCCGTGCCAGGCAGAGTTCTCCGAGAGGGGGAAGGGAGAAAGAGGACCTGAATCCCAGCTCCTTCCTCCTGCTCACTCTGCACACCAGGCTGGGAAGGAAGCCCCCAGCCCCAGCCCCAGGTCTGCACCAGCCCAAGTCCAGCCCAGCCTCAGCCCCAGTCCAGCCTCAGCCCCTGTCCCAGTCCCAGCCGCAGCCCTGACCCAGCCCCTGTCCCAGCCTCAGCCCCAGCCTCAGTCCAGCCCCAGTCCCTGTCCCAGTCCAGCCTCAGACCCAGTCCAGCCCCAGCCTCAGACCAAGCACTGACACTGACCCCACCCCAGCCCCAGCCCCAGCCTATCCAGCTCCAGCCCCAGCCCAGCCCCTGCCCCAAGCCAGCCCCAGCCCAGTCTATCCCCAGGCCCAGGCCTGCCCCAGCCACTGCCCCAGTCAAGCCTCAGCCCCATTCCAGCCCCAGCCCCTGTCCCAGTCCAGCCTCAGATCCAGTCCAGTCCCAGCCCCAGCCCTGACCCATCCCCAGCCCCTGTCCCAGCCCCTGTCCCAACTTCATCCCCAGTCCCAGCCTCAGTCCCAGCCCCAGTCCCAGTTCAGCCCCAGCCTCAGACCCAGCACTGACCCTGCCCCAGCCCCAGCCGCAGTCTATCCCCAGCCCCAGCCCCAGCCCTGCCCCAGCTCCAGCTCCAACCCTAGCCGCAGCCCCAGGCCCTGCCTCAGCCTTGCCCTGCCCACCTCAGGCTATCTCCTTCCCCTGGCACTTCAGCCCCTGCCACTTTGCTGGGCCGGGAGAAAGGGCCCCAGACCCAGGCCCAGACAGTCACTGCTGACCAGAAAGGCTGGGCCTCCATGCACAGACTGGTCCAGAGTGTGTCTTTCCCCCTCCTCTCTTCCCAGGTCTGGCCCCACCTTGGGAATCAACCCCTGAGGTGCTTGCTGGGCAAAGACCCATAAAGTCTACTCTGCTCTGCCCATCCTGCTGGCACCCAGCAGACCCCACCCCAGGACCTCTGTCCGTCAAACAGAACCCAGCTCTCCTGCCTGGTACGGTGGTGGCAGGGCCCCCAGCAGAGCCAGCTGTCCCCTGGCCATACATCTGCCTGGTACACTCTGCACAGGACAGCCTTTGGGGCCAACATGCTGGACAAGAGGGCTGGTCAGGGGAGTTCACAGGGGCACCAGGCCCTCTCCCGCAGGCCCGTGAACTAAACAGCAGAGCTCAACAACTTCCCCAAAGGTAAAAAGTCTGGAGGCTGCCCGTGGTAAGGGTGGAGGGCTTCCAGCCAGGACCCGAGACCCCCACCTCCCCTCTGTGGCTCTGACCTCCCCAGGAGGAGCAGGGCTGTCAGCAGGGAGCCGCTGGGAGCAGACAAGCCCAGGGTGTGTCTGAAGCCTGGTGAGCAGACCGGAGGCTGGGCTGGGAGAGTGGGGAGGCACAGCTGGCTAACAGGCCGCCGTGACTCACCGTGGACCTGCGGCCAGACGGCCATCCTCTGACCCTCCCTCTGCCCGCGAGGGCGAGGCAAAGGCTGCACAGATGGCGTGCAGGGGCGTGCCAGCCTCTGCACAGCCGAGGCCCCAGCCAGGAGAGGGCTGCCGGGTGGGGTCTCCAGGGGAAGTAGACACGGAGCTGACCCTGGAAGACAACCCAGGAGAAAGGAACAGAAGGAGAAGGGGGGGAAAGAAAAACACAAAGGGAAAGTTTCCCATGAAAATATTTTATTTTCTTTGAGAACAGGATACACCTGCAGGGCTCCTAGCCCAGTGGCCTCTCCCCGCCCTGACGGTGCCACATTTCTGGACCAACGGGGCCCTCTGCCGGCCAGCCGCCGCGCGACGGCGTCCAGGCCCGGGGCGAGGGAACAGGTGACGGGCGGAGGGCGGCGACCAGAAGCAGCCACGGGGCGCCCAGGGCAGGGGCCAGAACGAGAGGGTGGGCCGCGCGGCTCCAGGGGCGGTGCCTGGGCAGCAGGAGAGGAGTCCAGAGACCCCGCGGGGGTGCTGGCGCCGTGCCACCCCCGGACCTCCGGGTGCCCATCTGCGTGGCGCAGCGAGGGAGGGTCCCCAAAGGTCTCTGGGCTGGACATCCCAGATCTGGGGGACAGGGGCGAGGAAGTACAGGGCAGGAGCGAACGGCCGGGAGCGACGCGCAGGAAACACGCACACTGCTACTACCGAGACGCGCTCCGGGAGGCGACCCCTGAGACGGCGGGGGTGGGGGGGGGGGCGGCGTTCACGGCCCCGGCCGGGCCCTGTGCACCGGTCGGGTCCCACAGACGCGCTCCCGCGGGGCCGGGGCCCGAGCGGCCGTAAGAAGCAAAGCGCAAGAAAAATAAATGCCTCCAGCTTGGAGTTGTTTTTTTTTTTTTTTTTCCTCCTTTGGGGCTCGGTGCAAGGAACATCTGGATTTTGTACGTATTTTTTTTTTGTTGTTGTTAAATTAACTTCTCGAGGAGAGAAAGGAGGGGGGAAGCTGCAAGGCGGGTGGGTGGGTAGGGGCCGGGGGAGGCTCCAGCCGTTCCGCCAGAACTCGGCGGCCTAACAGGGAGCCAGGACCAGCTTGGGTCCCCCAACTCCGGGGAGCCCCGCACACGGGCGCGTCGCGGCCACGACGGCTCCGGGGTCACGGGGGACCGCGGCCCCGCCGCCAGCCCGTCGTCGGGTGCGCCGGCCCCTCTCCCCACGCCGCGCCGCCAGGACGCAAACAAACAGCGCCCGGCAACCCACCGGCCCCCAGCCAGCCGGCTGGGGCCCGCGCACCTGGGCCGCCCGCCCCGCGCCCCGTCCCCGCGCCGCCCGCACCTACCCGAAGTAGGCGGCCGAGGGGCGCAGCGCGGCGAGCAGCAGCGTCAGCGCGAAGGCCGCGGCCAGCCAGCGCGCCAGCAGGGGCCCATCCAGCATCTTGCCGCGCCTCGGCGGCTGACCATCGCGCTCCCAGCCCCGCGCAGGGCGCCCCGCGGCCGCCGCCCTCTTATAGCGCCCGGAGCGCCGGGCCGGGGGCGGGGCGCCGGCCAGCTGGGCCTGGCCCGCCCGCACCCAAGGAGGGGTCACGCCGGCGCCGGGGGCGGGCCGAAACCCGAGCCGAGCGCACCGCCCCGCCGCGCCGCCGCCCGGCCCCTCGGGTGTCGGGGCGCGCCCCGCGCGTGGAGGCGGAGCGCGTGGGGGGCGGGAGGAGTGGGGAGCGGGCGAGGGGGGGGCCGGGGCGGAGCGTTGGCTCCGAGCCGCGGCGGCCGGGGCGGGGTGGGGGCGCGTGGAGGGCCTGGGCGGGGCCGAGGCTTCGAGCGGCCCGCCGGGTTGGGCTGACCCGGAGCGGCCATGGGGGCGGGGCCGGGGGGGGCGCGTGGAGGGCCCGGGGGCGGAGCTCGGGGCCCGGACGCGCAGGGGTGGGGCCTAGCGGACTCGAGGTTGGCCCTGGGCTGAAGCGCGCGCGCCCGCTCCCCTGGGAGTTTGCGTGGACCCGGAGACCCGGCAGCAGGCGGGTCTTCGCTCTTCGCGAAGCCGGATCCCTCGGGAAGCAGGCAACCTGGCCACCGGAGGGCACGGGCCGGGTCGCTCAAGCTTTGGGGACCTCTGTCTCCCCATCCTTAAACCGAGGGAGCTGAGCTAAAGGCTGAGGTCACTGACGGCTTGGATGCCCGGGCACCTGCCCCTTCTCTGCGCCTCTGTCCAGCGGGGCCTGGGAGGAAGGGAAACCGGGGCACTAAAGGGGCAGCAGGGGACACGATAGAGCCACTGCTGAAGCAAGACGGGTGTCAGAGAACCCAGAATCCGGACAGATATACAAATTACCGGACACAAGACTGGGTTCCAGGAGAGCCCTTGGACGCCGGCCGGGCCAAGGGTGCTCCGTGTCCGTAGCCACACACACCCGGGAAGAGAGCACAGCTCTGCCGCCCAGGCCGCGGTGCAGGTGTCCCAAAAGGCCAGCCTCCAGATAATTTAAAGACGCTGCTGCGAGGGGAGAACTGGGGGAGCTGCTTCTGTGCACAGGGACCCTGGATCTGCGGGGTCTCAGAGCCCCCAGGGGCTCTGTTCAGGGGCCCTGTATCCGGGGGATCCGAGCGCCTTCAGAGGTTGGGCTGGTGGGTTCTAACAATCCACCATTCTGTGCTCAGAGGCAAAGCAGGGGGGTGGGGAATGCACCTGACAGTGGCCCCTGGGGGCAGGTGAGCATGCCCCCTCTTGCCTGCGGAGCTCCTGTAGGTGGGGCCTGGACAAGTCACTTTCTCTCAGGGCCTCAGCTGCCCCATCTGAGACCCATGAGACTCTGGGGAGCCGTGGCTTTGTCTAAGCTGTGATGTCATGTTTCGGAGGCCCCCACCCATGGTTAGCGCTCTCCGTGGGTGTGACTGGCCTCACGTCATTAACCCCTCCTGTGGGAGGGGGCGCTCTCCTGCACTCATGTGTTCACACCCACCTCACCACCAGGGCTGGCTCTGCAAAGAGAACGCTGAGGGACCAGCCCAAGGCCACCCAGGCTGCGCGCTCTGGGGGCGCCCTGCCCCGCCCCCACGACCTTGGCCTCCTGCAGCCCCCGCAGGGCCTCCACCTGAGGCCTGCCTCCCACACCCGGGAAGTGTGGGGCCAGGGGTGGGGTGGGGGGGGGGGACACAGAGTGATGACATGTTTAAAAGCACGGAGATTGCGTCCAAGAAAAATGAAGTGTGAGATTGTAAACGTGTGTCTGGAAGGTGCTGCAGGCATTACTGAACTCCCTTCCGCAGGGGGCTGAGGGTTCTTACGGGGGCCGCCCAGTGAGTCCCGAGGATGCAGGCGGTGGTGGTCCCAGCCCCGGGGGCCGCAGCTGGTCCGAGGGAGGCTGGAAAAGACGAGCAGCCCACCCTGCCCCATGTAAGCCCCAGCTAAGCCACCCCAGATAGCAGCAGGAGAGGGGTTCTGAGAGAACCCTCCAGTCTGGGGACTGGGAACCAAGGCCTGCAGGACCACCAGGCTTTGCCCGCCATCAAGCAGGAGGGCCCACTGCCCTGTGCAGTGTGATGTTGGAGACATAACTAAGGGTCTGGGCTGTGCCAGCCCCGGCCCCTGCACCTTGGGGAGACCGCTGGGTACCCCAACCCCAGGCTCCCTCACCTCCCCTGCCTCTGCCTGCAATCCTACCTTCTGCACAAACCTTGCTCGCAGGCCCTGCAAGTTGTGCAGAGAGGCCTGGGGGCTCCCCACCTCTGCACCTGCACCCCTGCTTCCACCCACACCCAGCCCCTTGTCCACCTGGAACAGCAGCACCACTCTGCGTCCACTCAGGCTGGAGCTGGAAGGTGCAAGGTTCCTCACATAAGACAGGTGTCCACAGAACCAGCCCCAGATGGTAAACTGAGGCCTGATCCAACATCCCTGCCTCAGCACAGCATGAGAAGGGGATGTTTTCCAGGGAGGGTAGGCCTTTCTCACTGGCACCCTTGGCAATGGCCAGAGGCAAGGTTGCCCGTGTCTCTGTTGAAAAAGCTTGGACTTGAGGCTCCCCTGGCTGGAAGCACTCTGTCCCCCACCACGGTCACCTAGGTCTGCCTGGGCACAGGCCAGTATGCCAGGGGAGGGTATGCAGAGCGGGGGTCAGGACAAGCTGCTGCTGGTGGTCCAGGGCCTGCAGGGACACGGAGGAATGGTGCCGACCAGGCTGCACTGTGTGTGCTCTGCAAGCATCCCCGTGGGTCAGGACTGGGAAACACAGAGGGGAAGAGCACTGGCCCAAGAGGGCTGCTTCACAACAGGGAGGGGATTGTGCTCCAAAAAGAAGGCTACCTGGGGAAGGGAAACTCCAAGGCCTCAGTACGCACCGGGTCCTGATGCATTTGCAAGTATCCAGATTCATGGGGAGCTTACCCCCATGAACTGCTGGAATCCCACACAGCAACAGACCCCGAGTGGGTCCTCAGCCAGGCAGAGGGGCTGCCCAGGACTCCGCAGAACAGCAGACTCCTGCAAAGTTGGGGTGCCACCATGACCCCACGCTGGGCAAGGGCAGGCCCCCTCCTGATGTCTCCAAGGCCCCAACTGGATGTGGCTGCAGAGGGTCTCCACTGTCTATCAATGATGCCCTCTGTCCCCTCCTCCTAGAAGGGGACAGAGACAGAGCATTGGGGGGAGAAACAGAGAGAATGAGAGACAGAGACAGAGAGATGGAGGGGACGGAGACAGAGTGTTGGGGGGAGAGACAGAGAGAGAATGAGAGAGATAGAGAGAGAGATGGAGGGGACAGGACAGAGTGTTGAGGGGAGAGACAGAGAATGAGAGAGAGAGAGACAGAGAGATGGAGGGGACAGAGACAGAGTGTTGGGGGGAGAGACAGAGAGACAATGAGAGAGACAGCGAGATGGAGGGAACAGAGACAGAGCGTTGGGGAGAGAGACAGAGAGAGAGAGACAAAGAAATGGAGGGGACAGAGACAGAGCATTGAGGAGAGAGACAGAGAGAGAATGAGAGACAGAGAGAGATGGAGGGGACAGAGGACAGGAGGAAGCCTGTCACCCACCCAGTCCTTACCCCTTCTCTGGGCCTCAGTTGCCCAGTCAACAGCAATGAGTGTGGAGCTCCAGGAGACTCTGGGAGGGCCAGGCTGGGGAGGTATTGCCAGCTACTGCCAGGATGGAGAGGGGGTGCAGTTCTCCGGGTGGTCTGGAAAGGAGCGGGCAAGCAGCCGCTTATCAGGAAACATTGCCTAATTGGGAAGGTTTATGGGGCCAAGCAGGGGGTCTCCCTGGGGGAGATGGTGAAAGCCACTCATGAGTCATTTGAAACTGAGCTGGACAAAGAGCTCAAGGAGAAATGATCCCACCCAGCCTGCCAGCCGTGGGCAGAATGAGCTCATGGGCTATGGGGCGCGTATGTGTGTGTGAGATCGTGAGCATGTGTGTGTGTGCACGCTCATGAGAGAGAGAGGAAGGAAGAGAAGGCTGGTCCTCTCACAGCTGGGACTGGGAAGCTGAGCCCAGCAGAGCCTCTGCCAGGGCCCATCCCTGTGTGGCCAGGCTGCCCCCTGCAGGTCAGCGAGTTAAGGGCCCAGCATCCCAGACAGGGCTCAGTATCCAGCCGGCTGGACCAAGCATCTGGGTCCAGCATCCTAGTCAGCACCCTGTTCAGCATCCCAGGAAGCATCCTGGTCTTGCCTCCTAGCCAGCATCCTGGTCCAGCCTCCTAGCCAGCACCCACTTTAGATCCCAGCCAGCGTCCCATCCAGCATCCTGGTCCAACATCCCAGCCAGCATCCAGGTCCAGCATCCTAGTCAGCACCCAGTTCAGCATCCAGGCAGCATCCTGGTCCAGCCTCCTAGCCAGCACCCACTTTATATCCCAGCTAACATCATGGTCCAGCATCCCAGCCAGCATCCTGGTCCACTGTCCTCGACAGCATCCTGGTCCAACATCCCAGCCAGTATCCAGGTCCAGGGTCCTAGTCAGCACTCAGTTCAGCATCAGGATGCTTCCCAGCCAGCATCCTGGTCCAGCATCTCAGGAAGCATCCTGGTCCAGCCTCCTAGCCAGCACCCACTTTAGATCCCAGCCAGCATCCTGCTCCAGTGTCCTCGACAGCATCCTGGTCCAACATCCTAGCCAGCATCCGGGTCCAGCGTCCTAGTCAGCACTCAGTTCAGCATCCCAGGCAGCATCCTGGTACAACATCCCAGGCAGTATTATGGTCCAGCATCCCAACCAGAATCCTGGTCCAGCGTCCCAGCCAGTGCATACACCCTCTGGACAGTACACAGCACAGGACCTGTCCTGGGACAGATGCCAGTGGACATGGAGCTTTTTCCTAATGGTGGGACACCATGTGTTCACACCACCTTGCCTTCTGTGAGATGTGTGCTGGGAAACTTGGGTGCATAATAAACATTTCTTAACGTGTTTCAAAGTTTTTAAAATTTGTTGTTTTGAGATAAATGTAGATCCACATATAATTGCAAGAAATAATAAAGGCAGCCCTTGTAGCCTTCATCTGGCTACCCTTGGTAGAAAAAAACTGTTGCAAAACTCTAGGACAATATGGCATCCAGGGAACTGACATTGACACAATCAGTTGACCTTGGTGCATGCACTCTGTGTGTCCATGTGCTCAGTTCCACACAATGTCATCACACATGGGGGTTCATGTGTCCACTGCCACGGGCCGGTACACAGCACCTCCATCACCACAGGGTAACACCTGCTTCCCTTTTATAGCCACACCCATCCCAGCTCCCACCTCTGGAGCCCACTAACCTGACCTCCATCCATCATTTTGTCGGTTCAGGAATGCTACATGCATGGAATCGTACAGTATGTGACCTTTGGGGACTGGCTTTTGCACTGAGCCTAATTCCCTGGAGACCCACCCAGATTGCCAAGTGTATGTTTCTTCTTTTTTATGCTGCAGAGGACTCCACTGTATGGATGGACCACAGTCTGTTAAGCACTCACCCATTGAAGGACATCTGGGCTCCATCCAGTTTCTGGCTATTATGAGTAAAAACTGCTGTAAACATTCATGTAAAGGTTTTGTGTGAACATACGTTTTATTTCTCTGGGATGCATGCCCAGGAGACCCATGCTGGGTCATATGGTAGTTGCATGTTCAGTTTTGTGAGAAACTGTCAAACTGTTTTCCAGAGTGTCTGCACAATTGTACAATCCCACCAGCAGCGTACAAAAGATCCAGTTTCTCCACATCCCTGCCAACATTTTGGGCGTGTCACTGTTTTTTTAGACGTTTTTATAGGCATGCAGTGGTGTCTCATTGTGGTTTTAATTTGCATTTCCCTAATGGCTGATGATCTTGAACATTAGTGATTTTTATTTGCCATCTGTATCTCCTCTTTGGTGAATAATGTGCTCATCTTCTGCTCATTCTCTAAATGTACTGATTTTTTTAATGTTGAGTTTTGGAAGCTCTTAATATATTGTAGGTATAATTCTTTGCCAGATGGCTGGTTTGCAAATGTGATGTCCCAGGGTCTGCAGTGTGCCTCCACAGACACCACAGTAACCTCATTTCTGTGGCTGTACAACAGGCATGAACATTGAGAAGACTGTTTCTTCCAATTCATTCTTCTTTTTCAAGCTCTTTTGGGTAGTTTAGGATCTGTGCCTTTTCGTATACATTTTAGAACATGCTTGTCTGTGCCTATGAAAAAACACCTTGCTGAGATTTTTCTAGGGATTACATGAAGTCTATAGATCAACTTGGGGACAACTGGCATCTTTGCTATGTTTGAGTTTTCCAATCTATGAACATGAACACGTCTCTATTTGGGTTTTCTTTGAATTCTTTGATCATTGTTTTGTAACTTCAGCACACAGGTCCTGTATGTGTTTTGTTAAGTTTATCAATGAGTATTTCCTTTCCTTGGATGGATTAAAATCATATTTCAGTTTCCACAAGTTGTTGTAAGTATACAGACATGAAGTTGATTCTATGTGTTGATTTCGTATGCTGCAAACTTACAGAACTTAGTTCCAGAAGGTTTTGTGAGTTGTCTTTTTTTTTTTTGTAAGATTCATTGGGATTGGGATTGGCATGAGATAATCACATGATCTGCCAACATTCTTTTTCCTGTCTTATCACACTGGCTACAACTTCCAATTCTATGTTGAATAAAACAGTAGACATCCTTGTCATGTACTCCATCTTAGGGAGAAAGCTTTCATTTTTCACCATTAAGTATGTTACTTGCAGGAGTTTTTTTTTTTTAATGATTATTGATTTATTTTGAGAGAGAGAGAGAGAGAGAATGAGCATGGAGGGGCAGAGAGAGAAGGAGAGAGAATCCCAAGCAGGCTCTGCGCTGACAGTGCAGAGCCTGACGTGGGGCTTGAACTCATGAACCATGAGATCATGACCTGAGCAGAAATCACAAGCTTGAAACTTAACTGACCGAGCCATCCAGGCAACCCTGGGTTTTATTTTTTAATGGTCTTTATCAGTAGAAAAAGTTATCTTCAATTCCTAGTTTGCTAAGAGTTTTTGTCTTGGATGACTATTGGATTTTTTTCAGATGCCTTTTCTTCATCAATCAATACAATCATATGATTTCTCTCCTTTAGACTGTGGGTGTGATTGATTGCAGACGTTCATTTTCAAATGTGGACCAAGACTTGCACATCTGAAGTGAATCCCACTTTCCATAGTATATAATTCTTTTTGAACATTGCTACATTTGGTTTGCTAATAGTTTGCTGAGAATTTTGCTTCTAAGTTCTTAAGGGTTATTAGTCTGTCGTTTTCTCCTTTTTTGTACCTTTGCCAGGTTTGGGCATCAGGCAGGATAATACTGGCTTCCTAACATGAGTTGGGATCTATTTCCATCTCTTTTATATTCCTAGAAGAAATTGTAGGGGCGCCTGGGTGGCTCAGTCGGTTAAGCGTCTGACTTCAGCTCAGGTCATGATCTCGCGGTCTGTGAGTTCGAGCCCCGCGTCAGGCTCTGTGCTGACAGCTCAGAGCCTGGAGCCTGCTTTGGATTCTGTGTCTTCCTCTCTCTCTGACCCTCCCCCATTCATGCTCTGTCTCTCTCTGTCTCATAAATAAACGTTTAAAAAAAGAAATTGTATAAAATTGATGTTTTTTCCTTAAATGTTTGATAAAAGTTTCAATGAAACCACTGGGTAATGGAGACTTCTTTTTTTTTTTAGGAGCTTTTTATTTACACCATTAAAAAAAATTATAGGACTATCCAGGTGATTTCTTTCATCTTGGTTGAGTTTCAGTAATCTATAGTTTGAGAGGAATTGGTCCTGTTTCTTCTAACTTGTTGACTTCTTTAGCATAACGTTGTTTGTAGCATTGCCTCATGATCCTTGTGATGTCCTGGGGTCTGTAGTGATGCCCCTTGTCCTGATGTCCTGATCTTGGTGGCTTGTGTCTTCCCCCATTTTAACTTCTTTAGTCTTGCCAGGGGTTTATAAACATGATGGAGTTTTTTGAAGAGCCAGCTTTTGTTTCATTGATTTCTCTATTTTCCTGTTTCCAATTTCATCCATTTCTTCTCTTAACTTTATTATTTCCTTCATTCTTCTTGCTTTGGTTTTACTTTGCTCCCCCTTTTCCAGTTCCTTGAAGCAGGAACTGACAATATTGCCTTGAAACCTGCCCTATTTTCTGATGTGAGCACTCAGTGCTATAAATTTCCCTCTCAGCACTGCTTTTGCTGCACCCCACATGTTCTGATATGCTCTATTTTCCTTTTCCCTCCTGAATGTGTACACACCAAACAACAGAGCTTCAAAATCCACAAGGTAAAAATTGTTAGAGCTGAAAGGAGATGTAAACAAACTCACCTTGTAGCTGTGGACCTCAGCCTCTGTGAGCAGGTGATCAAGCTACTAGATAGAAAATCAGCAATCCCATTGACCAAACAGTCTGATTAACACCACCCAACAGCAGCAGACCATTTACTCCTTGCAAATATCATGGGACATCTGCCAAGATAGACCGTACCGCGGGGCGTGACATAACCTCACCAAATTTGAAAGAGCTGAAATCATACAGGGTGTCTTCTCTGGCCACAGTGAAGTCAAACTGGAAATCAATACCACAAAGACATCAGGGAATTGTCCAAATGCTTGGAAACTAAGATGCATACTTGTGAATAATCCATGGGTCCGAGTCTCAAGGGAAATCAGAACATACATGTCCACATTTGTAACTAAAGCAGAAATAGTCCATGCCCTGACTTGATGGCAAAACCTGATTTGAGAAAGCATTTCATTTCTATCATATTGTTACTACTGCTGGCAGGGATGGTGCCACTCAGGATATGGTCCTGGGTTGGTAGGCGTGGACTGACCTTCACCCCCAGACCAGCAGAGAAAGCTGGGCAGGCACTGGGACTGAGAAGACATTCACACCCGCACTGTGGGTCAGGACTCAGCAGAAGGGGAGCTATTTGCATGTAGGGGCCAGTGCCCCATCCCAGAAGTCCCCATCCCATGACTGGGACTCCCACCCTAGCTGCAGGCTCCCTGGAGGGCCTGGGGGTACGTGGATCCTTCATCCAGGCTGTTCACTCTACACCCCCTCTGCCGCACTGACCCCAGAGAGCTCTGACCCCAAGGCTTCCGTGTTTCATCAGGTCCCCCTGATACCTGTGGCTGATCCCCCCACAAGGGAGGATGCGGACAAACAGGCCATGCTGAGTCCTTCCCCAGGGCCAGACCCTGAACCAGAACCCACCAGGCTCCGAGGCTTTGCAGGCTCCTCTGAGGCTGGGGAGGGGATGGCTGTTGAGCTCAGCAGTGGGGGGCAGATGCCAGCAGCCGAGGGGCACTGAGCAGCCCCTCCATTGTGGATCCCTGACTCCAAAGTCACTGGACTTGCATTTCCTGCAACTTCCTCCAGCAAGTTCAGGGGCCTGGACCCCCAGGACTGCTCTCCGTGTGATTCAGGACAGGTGCGTGGAGGAGAACGTGCAGCCTAGTCAGCAAGGCCCCCTGCTCCCACCGTGTGTGCTGACCGTCATGCCACAGTCAACAGCGTGTCCTGCAGGGACACCTCCACTGCCCCGTTCCCTCTGCCTCCCTGGGCTTCCAAACAAGCAGCTTCACAGAGCTGGGTAACCAACTCCAAAAATTGTGTGGGGCCAAATCTCAGTCACAAACTTGACTGCATCTCTGAGTCATTTGTCTCTGCTCAAACTATGATGTCTAGGTGCAGCCACTCTGGAAAACAGTATGGAGGTTCCTCAAAAAACTAAAAATAGAACTTCCCTAACCCAGCAACTGCACTAGGCATTTATCCAAGGGATACAGGTGAGCTGTTTTGAAGGGACACATGCACCCCCATGTTTATAGCAGCACTATCAACAATAGCCAAAGTATGGAAAGAGCCCAAATGTCCATCGATGGATGAATGGATAAAGAAGAAGTGGTATATATATACAATTGAGTATTACTCAGCAATCAGAAAGAATGAAATCTTGCCATTTCCAACTACGTGGATGGAACTGGAGGGTATTATGCTAAGTCAAATTAGTCAGTCAGAGAAAGACAAATATCATATGACTTCACTCATATGAGGACTTTAAGAGACAAAACAGATAAACATAAGGGAAGGGAAGAAAAAATAACATAAAAACAGGGAAGGGGACAAAACAGAAGAGACTCATAAATATGGAGAACAAACTGAGGGTTACTGGAGGGGGTGTGGGAGGGGGGATGGACTAAATGGGTAAGGGGCATTAAGGAATCTACTCTTGAAATCATTGTTGCACTATATGCTAACTAATTTGGATATAAATTTAAAAAATTAAAAAAATTTTTTGAACTATGATGTCTACATTTTGATGAGAAAGATGTCCTTCAGTGAGGACTGGTGTGGCTGTCCCAGAGCCCATGAGGGAGGCTGTTGGTCGTGTCACTGTTGTCACAACAGCAGGACTGTCCTGACATGACGGTCGTCCCTGTGAGCCTTACCCAGCAGCCGGTCCACCCGGCTGTCCAGCCGGTCCAACCCCAGGGCTGTCTGTGGTCCTGCATTCAGCCAGCTGGAGGAGGGAGGACCCATAAGCGTCCAGCAGGGGGCAGTGCTGAACGAAACCCAATTTACAGGGAATGAATGAGGTGCCTGGGTAGCTCAGGCAGTTAAGCATTGGACCTGTGATCTCACAGTTCATAAGTTTGAGCCCTGCATGGGGCTCTGCACTGACAGCATGGAGCCTGCTTGGGATTCTCTCTCTTTCTGCCCCTCACCTGCTCATGTGTGCCCATGCTCTTTCTCTCTCTCACAGTAAAAAATAAACTTAAAAACTTTAAAAAAAACAAAACACTTGAAGATCCTGGAATTGAAGTAAATAAGTAAATAAATAAAAGGAAGGAATTAACTACTTGAAAAAGAGAAAGTCACATCCCCATAAACAATGCTCAGAAGGTATAAGAAAATATAACCCAGTGAGAGTGAAATACACACCTTTCTGTTGATTTCAGGGTGAGAAAGCCCTTCTTAAGCATAAGAAGAAAACGTCAGTGGTCCCAGAGCAAAATGTTGCATGTGTCTGTAGGGCATCTGGCAATAGACCTCCGAAGTCTCAGCCTCGTCAAAGCATTGGCCCAGGTTCTAGGCATTTATGCTAGAAAAATAACAGACATGCACATTCTGGACGGATATGGTGGCTGAAGCAGTACTCGCAATGGTACAAAATTACAAGCATTATAAATGTCCCCCAGAGGAGATCTGTGTTCAGACAATGTTTCCAGGAAATTTTAACTGTTTAGAGATACAAGGAAACTTCTCGTTAAAAACAAAACAAAACAAAACAAACAAAACAAAAAAAAATAGCCTTGGAGCTCACACATCGATTTGTTCCTCCCCCAGACCTCACTAAAATATCATAAATGAATGAGAACATATAAGGCCCAAGGGACAGTCTTCAGGAGAAGCCGGGCAGAGATTACAGCAGACTTCTGGAAGAAAGAAAACAGATGAGGGAGTCCGGGGTTCTAGAGAGTAGTCAGGGTGGGGTCCAGCAGACCCCCCAGCTGAGAACACAGCTGGAGTCCACAGAGGCAGCCGTGGGCTGGATCGTTGCCCCAATATCCATATGTGGGCGCCTCAACTCCCAGGACCTCAGAGTATGACCATGTTTGGAGACAGCCTATAAAGAGGTGATTTGGGTAAACTGAGGCCACTGAGGGGCCCTGATCCAAGGGAGGAAGGTGGAGGGGGCACAGCCCAGGCCACACACTCTGCTGCATCTGTCCGTAGGCGTGGAGGCCTCACCTGCCCACCTGCAAAGCGTGAAGCCTGGGCGTCTGAGCTGACATTCTGAGGTTCTCTATTACACGGCATGCCAGGAGGGTAAGACGCAGACGGGTTGTCCGCCCGCCAGCATCGGGAATGTGTGGAGACCGCTCTTCTCTGAGCCTGCGCTCTGATGGAAAGTCCTGGAAGCCACAGCCCTGCCAAGCATCTCCATGCTGTGGCTTTCTTATCTCACCAAAGCCAGCTGAGGGTGCCTGTGCTTGGACCCGGGACCTCAGACCTCAGGGACAGAGATCTCTGGACACCTCACTCAGCTGAGGCTCAGCAATCCCACACTTGGCAGTGTCCTGTGCACCTGTCACAAGCCATACATGGGCCCCAGAAGCCTGACAGGTGTACCCACGGTGCCCACAAAGCTGGGGGTTTCCACCAGGTATGCATGTGACAACACAGGAGATGAAGTGCCCTCCTGCAGGGCTGGGAAGGAGTCCAGGCAGTCCATGTGTGGGCTACCAGCAGAGCTGAATCCCAAGGGGTAATGGCAAAAAAGTGCTGGCATGTGCTTTGTGGTGGGACAGTGCTGGCATGACCTTCGTGGTGACACTGGGCCTTCAGTAGGTGCTGCTTACCCACCACGTCTCCACCAAACACCTTCAAGCTGGCAGGTGGCTACCTAAATGCAAGCCAAAATTAATTAAAATTAGCTACCACGAAGTGCTGAGGTCCTCAGCTGCCCCGGCCGCATCTCAGGTGCAAAGAAGCTGATGCAGCCAACAGCTCCTGCAGTGGGCAGCACATGCACAGAGCATGCCCATCAGGGCCTCCCTCTGGTCAGTGCTGCTTCAGATGCATTCGTTCACTTCATTGACCAAGATTTATCACACACTAAGGGCTGCGAGCTCTGCCAGGTACCGGTGATAGAGCAGGGAACAGGCAGGCAAAATTTTGCCCTTTTGAAACTTACATTCTACTACAGGAAGACAGATAATAAATCAGATAGGTGGACAGACAGACAGGAGGTAGGTAGTTAAGTGACAGATGATAGACAGATCAATAGGTGATAGATAAATGACAGGTAGATAGGTTGACAAATGATAGAGAGAGAGACAGACGATAGACAATATAGATATGTTAGAGAGATAGATAATATAGATAGATTAGATAGATAATAAATACATAGATACATAGATGATAGGTAGAAATATATAGATACATAGATACATAGAAAATAGAAAATAGATAGATGATGGATGATAGAAATATAATAGATATATAGATACATAGATATAGATAATATAGATAGATTGATAGGTGATAGATTAGATAGATAGATGATATAGATAGATAGATAGATAGATAATATAGATTGATAGATGATAGATTAGATAGATAGATAATACATGATGGATGGATAGATAGATAATATAGAAGGATAGATGATAGATTAGATAGATACATAGATAATATACATACATTAGATAGAATAGATAGATAAGATAGATTGATAGATTAAACACATAGTTGATAGATTAAATAGATACATAGATGATAGATTATGGATGGGTGGATGGATGGATGGATGGATAGATAATATAGAATGATAGATGATAGATTAGATAGATGATTGATTAGATAGATACATAGATGATCGATTAGATACATAGATAGATGATGGATGGATAGATAGATAGATGATGGATGGATAGATAGATACATAGACAGATGATAGATAATAGAAGATAGGTGATAGGCAGACAGATCCATAGATGAGCATACAGACTGACGGGCAGGTACACAAATGACAGGGAGGGGGAGAGCCCAAGTGGCAATGGCACAGGACACTTAAATCAGGGAAAAGTCATCAGGGGTCCGGGGGGAGCCAGGTTAGAGACAGCTTCACTGGGACAGTGGCATGTGCTCCAGCCCAGAAGATGGTGAGGGCTGAGCTCTGAGCAGCCTTGGGGTGGGGCACACAGCACGCTGGAGGTCAGCGGGGAGGTGAGTGAGGCTGGGGCAAGGAGCGAGTCAGACACCAAGAAGGCAGAGCAGGCATGCACTTCAGGGGCCTAAGGTGGGGTCGTTCAGGCTGTCACACTAAGATCGGACTGCAGTGCAAGCAGGGAAGAAGGAACCGGGGAGGCTCCAGCCAGACCTGCAGGGATGCAGAGAGCCAGGTGGCCCCAGGGCTGGGCTGCCCTTGCTTGGCTCAGATGGGAGCACCAGCAATGTGATGCGTGAGGTGTCGCGCTGGTCACTGGCATCAAGGATAGAACTGACAGAAAACAGTCGCTGGCATGGCAGATTAGAATGGGCTGCAACCCCCATCTTGCAAAGTCAGCCCTGGATTCCAGACACCAAGGACACCAGTAACAGACAGACAACGCACTGCACAGCAGCCACAGAACCCCACCAGGATAGGCACACATGGACGTGGCAGCACTAAGGGAGAGGCCACCGTGAGCCTGTGGATCTGCATGTCCATGCACAGGGGGACCTGCTCTGAGAAGCCTTGCCCCCCAAACTCATAGAAACTGGGACCTCACAGTCTGAAACCACCACTCTCTCTTGCCTAAGAGACTGAAGCCCCATGCGTCGCTCTGACCCAGGCAAGCAGCATTGGTTTCCAAACCCAGAGTTGTAGACAGTGTTCCAGGGTGTCTCCGAGATTCCCAAGTCTGGATGTGCACCCCTTGCAGAAACCCCAACCCTTCAGTCAGGGTGAACCTGTGAGTGTAATGGGGTCAGGTTACTGACCAGCTGACTTTGAAAAGGCTGAATAGGGGCGCCTGGGTGGCTTGGTCGGTTAAGCGTCCGACTTCGGCTCAGGTCATGATCTCACGGTTTGTGAGTTCAAGCCCCGTGTCAGGCTCTGTGCTGACTGCTCAGAGCCTGGAGCCTGTTTCGGATTCTGTGTCTCCCTCTCTCTCTGCCCCTCCCCTGTTGATTCTCTGTCTCTCTCTGTCTCAAAAATAAATAAACGTTAAAAAAAAATTTTTTAATGAAAAGGCTGAATATCCAGGTGGGCCTGGCTCAATGAGGTGACCCTGTACCTGGGACCTCTCCTCCTGGAGGTCACAGATATTGGAGGAGTGTCAGAGGCCAGGAGCACAAGGACACAAGGATGGTTCTTAGCTCCTGAGAGCAGTCCCCGGCCAACAGCAGTGAGACAACAGGGACCTCAGCCCTAGAACCACAAAGACACAGTTCTGCCAATGATGCAGGGGGATTCAGGGCAGCTCCTTCCCCAGTCCAGCCCCCAGATGAAGACATAGGCTGCCCACGTCCTTGGTTTTGCCTGGTGAGATGCAGAGCAGAGGACCTAGCCACACTGTGCCCAGACTCCATCTACAGACTGATGTGATACATTAGCCTGGTGATTGGCTGGCCTTGTGCTGATTTGTTACATGCCAACAGAAAATTCACACACCTGAGCCAAGCTTCGGTCAAGGGGTTCCTTCACAACTTGACTTTCCATGATGATTTTCACTTAGGGTTCCCACAGACAGAGGCCTTGGGAAGAAGGTTTATCCCCAGACTGCACTGCCCACCTCCAAGAGACCAGCACTTGAGGACCACTCCCTCCCTCCAGCCCCCACCCTGCCCCACCCCCACGAAGACTTCCAGGGCCCCAGTTACTGATGGCTCATGACCCAGAGCTGCTCTGTCTCACAGATGCTCTCAGAATCACCCAGCACAGTACCAGGTGCCCCTGCTTCCTCCTGTGCTCTGCATAGGTAAGCCAATGCACTCAAGGATGTCTTGCTATATAAGGGTGCCAGTGGTGGTCTTATATATTGGGTTTTATCCTCAGTAGGAGGATCACTTCTTATGTCTGATCTTGGCTCTGCCCATTTCTCAACCTGCCCCTTAGACACAGACACCAGTTGTGGATCCTGACCCTGGTTCTGGTGTCTCTATATAACTAATCTCAGGGCCACCTGAAAGCTCTGGTGGGGAAGATACAAACATGGTGGGTTGGCCCAGGGACCTCAGCAGGGGCCCCTGGTCTTGCGTTTCCCTGAGTGTCAATTCCTGCCACACCAGAGTATGGAGTGACAGCAGGAACAGTGGCTCACAGAGTTTTGTGGGCCCTGGGCCTAGTGCTCTGGGGCTCAATCTATGCCATCTTCTTAGACTCATGGATCGACCCCAGACCAGAGATGGTTCTGGCCTCCCCAGTTCATCTGACTCAACAGGGAGCTTGCACCCCCAAAGGAGCACAGACCTGAAATGCCAGACATCTCACAACAAAAGCCACCAGACACCATCACCAACTGAAGCAGAAGTAGCAGGACACGCTGTGTAAGAAGATGATATGGAAGATTAGTGCCCGGGGAGTTATGAGCCCCCACTTCATCCCTGAGGTGCAGGGGGAGCGTGGTGAGGTGCTAAGTCTGTCCCCTGGGATCAGTGAGGTGGTGCCTCCCCTTCCCCACTGGCTGGTGTCACAGCAGACCTGCACAACAGACTTCAATGTGACACCCTATACTCATGCTGCCAAGAACCAGGAAATCCTCCACCTGAATGATAATCAATGGACATTGAAATGACACAGGCATTGAACTTATCTGACAAGGAATTTAATGAAGCCATCAGAAAAATGGTTCACAAGCAATTACAAATACACTCAAAATAAATGGGAGGAAAAGAAATTGTCAGACAAAACATAGGAGATATAAACAAGAACCAAATAGAAATTTTAGAACTGAAAAATGCAACTAAATAAAAATATCAAAGTGTGGGCTTCACAGCTGAATGGAGAGGAAAGATAAAAGACTCAGGGAATGCGAAGACAGCACAATGGAAACCACCCAATCTGAACATCAGAAAGAAAAGAAAAGAGCAGAGCCAAAGGACCCGTGGACGGCAGAAGGTCTCCTGTGTCACTGGAATCCTGGAAGGACAGGAGAAAGATGGCCAGGGTGGGAAAGATTTCCCAAAGTTGGTAAAAGACTTAAACCTACAGGGGCGCCTGGGTGGCTCAGTTGGTTGGGTAGCAGACTTTGGCTCAGGTCATGATCTCACAGCTCATGGGTTAGATACCCGCGTTGGGCTCTGCACTGACAACTCAGAGCCTGGATCCTGCTTCGGATTCTGTGTCTCCCTCTCTCTCTGCCTCTCCCCAACTCATTCTCTCTCTCTCTCTCTCTCTCTCTCTCTCTCCCCCTCTCTCTCTCTCTCTCTGTGTCTCTCTCTCTCCCTCCCTCCCTCCCTCCCTCCCTCCCTCTCTCAAACATTAAAAAAAACTTTTTTTAAAGACTTAAACCTACAGATTCAAGAAGCTGAGCAAGATTAATGGGAAGAATGCACAGCAGGACCCGTCACGGTCAAACTTGAGAAAACTGAAGACAAAGAAAAAATCTTGAAAAGATCAAGAGGAAAGCGACACCTTACTGACCAGGGAAAACCATTCGAATTGTGGTGTACTTATCATCAGAAACCATGGAAACCAAAGGAAGTGGCATATTTTTCAAAAGAAAGAAAAGAATTGTCAACCTCGAATTCTATGGTCAGCCAAAGAATTCTCCTGTAATGAAGAGAGACTGAAGTCAATCCAGGGGGAGGAAAATGAAGAGAATGTGTCCCCATTACACCTGCTCTGAAAGGATAGTTAAAAGAAGTTCATGGAGGGGTGCCTGGGTGGCTCAGTCATCTGACTTCGGCTCAGGTCGTGATCTTGCAGTGGGTGAGTTCAAGCCCAGTGTCAGACTCTGTGTTGACAGCTCAGAGCCTGGAGCCTGCCTCAGATTCTGTGTCTCCCTCTCTCTCTGTCCCTCCCCTGCTCATGCTCTGTCTCTCTCTCAAAAATAAATAAAGATTAAAAAATTTAAAAAAAAGAAGTTCATGGAACAGAAAGGAAATGATAAAAGAAGGAATCAAGGAACATTATGGAAGAAGAAAGACTAAAAATGTAGGTAAATACAATAGGATTCCCTCCCCCTCTTAAGTTTTTTAAATTGTGTTTGATGGTTTAAGCAAAAATTAGAACACTGTTTTGTGCGATTCTCACAGTCTGTAGAAGGAAATGTTTAAGATGATGATGTTATAAATGAAAGATGACGAAAGGATGTTCTTGAACTGGTAAAATATCTGGCAAAGAGATGGAAGTTTTCTACCTTGTACTCAAACTCCAGTAGACTGTGTGTTACATACATAAAATATAATACGTAGACCAACCAGTAAAAAAGCTTTACAAAGTCATAAGTAAAGCTCTACTCAAAAGCACAGTAGAGAATATGATTTTTAAAACTCATTTGTATTTGGTTTTATTAGCAAGACTCATTTTACTCATATGTGAAATAACTGTATTAAAATTCTAAATTATTTCAAAAACACACAAAAAAACACAAAAGCACTGTAGATAAACTAAAGTGGAATTCTAAAATGTGTTCAAGTAGCCCACAGGAATGTATGTAAAAGAAAACAGAGACACAGAGGGAACAAACAGGAAATGAAAAATAAAATGTCAGATATAAGCCACAACATATCAACAATTACATTAAATATAAATGGCTTACTTTATTTGTAATAGTTAAAATAACAACCAAAATATCTAGGTGAATGCCTAATCAATCTCTAGCACACCCATTAAAGGTAGTACCTACCAATACAAAAATAAAATAACATTTGGTCCACACAACAACTAAGATGGATCTCAAGGACATTATGCTGAGTGAAAAAGCCAATCTGAACAGGTCACATTCTGTATGATTTTATGTGTACAACCTTTGTGAAATGACAAAATTATAGAGATGAAAAATAGATGCATGGTGCCAGGGTAAGAATTTGAGGGCAGGGGTGGATGACTCTCTAAATAGGTAACCTGAGGGAGAGCTCTATGGTGGTGGAAGAGGTCCATAGCTTGGTTGTGGTGGCAGTAAATGACATGTAGAGGAGAAAAGCCATAAACACACATCATACCAATGCCAATTCCATGCTTTTGACATTGTACTGTAATTATGTAACATATACCAAGGAGGGAAAGCAAGTGAAGGTACATGGAAACTTTATGTATTTTTGTGTGTGTGGATCTAGTTATTTTTAAATACAAAGTATTTTTTAATGGGTAAGAGATTTGAGAACATACATCACCAAAGAGGATGCACAAAAGGTAAAGTGATCCATGAAAAGATGCTCACCAACATCAGCCATTGGAAAATGAATATGAAGACCACAGTAGACAATCATTACATACCCATTAACTATTAAGTCAGCTAAGATTTAAAAAAAAAGTCCCTGCCAATAAAATGCAAAGTGTTAACAAGAATGTGGAGTATCCAGAATTTCTATGTTGCTGGTGAGACATATATGTGTCATTATATGCAAAATGGCGCAGCCAGTCTGCAAAACTCCTAGATATTTATTCCTGGGAGAAACAAAACTTTTGTTCACACAAAAAACATGCAGACTAAAGTTAATAGCATCCCTACTCATGATTGCCAAACACTGGTAAAAACCCAGATGTCCTTTAACAAGAGAATGGGTAAATGGGTCAACAAACATGGTGCCTCCTTATGTTGGAATACTCCCTAGTAGCAGAAAGGAATGAACTATTGATAAATTCAACAATGTGAATGAAGCTCAAAAACATTATGCCGTGTGAAAGAAAACAGTCTCAAAAAGTCACATGCCATATGATTCCATTTATAGGACATTCTCAGAAGGACAACGTTATTGAGAACGGAGAATACATCAGTGGTCTCCAGGGGTTATGGACAAAAGGAATCATATAGGGAGTTTTTTGAGGTGGTAGAGTAGTTTCATAAGATTATAGTGGTAGTTCTACACTGTGGGAAAATTTCATGAAACCACACACACACACACACACACACACACACACACACACACAGGACTTGCATCCATGATGTATAAAGGACTTCTACAAACAAAAAAGAAGGCAAAAATATCAATGAGACCATGTGTAAAACACCCAGATACCTCAAAGTAAGAAGGTACATAAATGTCTAGAAAAAATCCAGATGGGGGCGCCTGGGTGGCGCAGTCGGTTGAGCGTCCGACTTCAGCCAGGTCACGATCTCACGGTCCGGGAGTTCGAGCCCCGCGTCGGGCTCTGGGCTGATGGCTCAGAGCCTGGAGCCTGTTTCCGATTCTGTGTCTCCCTCTCTCTCTGCCCCTCGCCCGTTCATGCTCGGTCTCTCTCTGTCCCAAAAATAAATAAATGTTGAAAAAAAAAATTAAAAAAAAAAATCCAGATGAAAACCAAATGAGTCAAGATGACTGACACGAAGACTTTTGCTTCTATCTGACACAGAGGAATAGGGAATGGACTTGCCTTCCTATATAAAACAACCACAACAAAGAACAGAAAAGTGATGAGAAAAATATGTGAAACTACAGAGAGTGAGGGTCAAAACATGATGAGCAGTTATCCCTAAAAGAGGGGAAACAACAAGCTGAGCCCTACAAGTGCCAGGCCAACTGGGGAGAGTCCCCACTGCCAGAGGGAGGATGACCCAGCAGGAGTCCTCAGACTTCGTGGAGCTAAGGGGACACAGTTGGGAGTGGAGGAATACAGATTGGCTGGAGTTCACAAGACAGAGCAGCAGAGATGACAGAACTGTGTGGACACCACTCCCATGGTCTGCAGAGTGCTCCCTCAAATCATCCCTGAGTGCTGATCAGCATGTTTTACCAAATATTCAAGGAAAATACTAACAATTCTCCACAAACTCTTCTAGAACACTAATGAGTTTGTAATATTCATGAATAGTCCATGTGGCCAGAATTATCCTGATTCCAAACTCATATATTATAAGAAAAGAAAATACCACACCAATATCCCTCATGAACACAGATTCAAAAAACCTTAACTAAGGTTTGATTGAACAATATATAAAGAGGACAGTACATCACAAGCAAATGGAATTTATTCAAGGAATGCAAGGTTGGTTTGATATTTAAATATCAATTAATGCAATTTGGTATTTTAACAGACCAAAATAATACAAAGTATCAATTGTCTCAACAGATGCAGAAAATCAACTGACAAATTCTGACATTTGGATAAAAACTCAGCCCACTAAGAAGACAAGGGAACTTCCTCAACCTGATAAAGGGCATCTACACATATATATATATATATATATATATATATATATATATATAACTACCATTGACATCATACTTAAATGAAACACTGCACGCTTGTGCCCCAAAATCAAGAACAAAACTAGGTATTGACCCTCACCACTTTAATTCAGCACTGTTATGGCATTTCTAGCCAATGTAATAAGGCAAGAAAAAGAAATGAAATATATCCAGAGTTGAAAGTGAGATGTAAAAGGGTCTCTATTGACAGATGACAGCATGTCTGTCTAGAAAACCCTACAGAATCTATGGAGGTGGGAGGGAAACTACTAGAACTAGCAAGTGAGTTTAGGAAGGGTGGAAGTTCAATGTAGTAAAATCAGTATTATTTCTACATAGTAGCCACAAGGAATGGAAGTGGAAATGCGAAAACATAGTTCCACTTGAGGTAGCATCTAGCCTGTAGCCTAAGAGGAAGGAGCTGGGCTGTAGGGCAGGTGGAAGATTCAGAGACAGGAGATGGTTGTGGGGTCAGGACATGGGAACACAGGCTTTGCTGACTCTCCTGGGCCAGCTGGACTGGTGGAAACGCTATCCCCTAGAGCAGGAGAGAAGCTACTTGATGGGGAAGCTGGGGAGGCGGGGGGGGGGGGGGGGGGGGCGGGGGCGAGTGGGCTGCAGAGCAGGAAGGCAGGGATGGAGCTTTGCAGGATACACGGCACCACATACCAATGCAGCAAAATGGAAGGAGTGGCCAGTGGAGACCCTGCCCTGCCCTGCTCACCCCTTCTGACCCACAGTGCCCACTAGAGAGGTGTGGGGAGGTGACATCTGGCCTCTTTAGACCAGGGAGGGGCGTGGAGGGGTGCATGCTTCCCCCTGCTTTTGCTGATGGAACCGGAGGTGGCACTGAGGGTGCACAGAAGGAGTGAGGGTCTTGGTGTCAAGGGAATCACAGACCGTGGGCAGGTCATGGGCAGCACAGGAAGGGTGCCACTAACAAGGCCCTGACACTCTGAACGCCCACCCCAAGAGCTTCAATCTTGACCCCTGGGGCCTGAGCTGTGACTCATGCCCTGAGGGTTAGTGACACCACATCTCGAGTTGTCTGGGAATCAAGCAGTTTTCCCGCTGCACCCAATGCAGACTAGCCAGGGCTGTGGGCACTGGTTACCAGGAGAAGAGTGATCTGCACTCGAGGGGGGTGGGGGAGGCAGGAATGCTGAGGACTGAGGAGGGGCTGGGCCTGCCCCACCCACAGCTGAGCCCAGAGGCCTGCAGGCGGGGGATCCGCAAGCGACCCCTGGTTTCCGGACCACACTACCTCGCTTAGCGTTTCCACATGGTGGCGCTGTCGGCCCAGAAGCGCGGCTGTGCAAACTGGTAGCACCCTGGACAGGAAGGCTGGGCTAAATTCGGCATCTGGCAGGTGAGTGAGACCCCAGAGAGGTCCAGACCCCAGGGCAGCTGACTTACAGCACGCACAGTGGTGATGACAGCACTGCCATGCTTATTTGTACCCCCACATTCTGTTTTTTTTTTTCAACGTTTATTTATTTTTGGGACAGAGAGAGACAGAGCATGAACGGGCGAGGGGCAGAGAGAGAGGGAGACACAGAATCGGAAACAGGCTCCAGGCTCTGAGCCATCAGCCCAGAGCCCGACGCGGGGCTCGAACTCACGGACCGCGAGATCGTGACCTGGCTGAAGTCGGACGCTTAACCGACTGCGCCACCCAGGCGCCCCTTCACATTCTGTTTTTTTATGGGTCTAAGACTCTCCAGCTGTGGCTCCCTGCTTTGGGAATCATATGATGCCAGGATTCAATGGCTCTATTTCCAGCTGCTCTGGGCCTCATGACTTTGTGGCTGGGAGACGCCAGCACATCAGGAGCAAATGTACTCCTTCACGGAGAATTCACAGCGTGGCTACTTGGGGACCTAGAACTTGGGGCCCCGCTTCTATGACTCCAGGATTCCACCCTTCCCCCACCCTTGCCCTCCAAATTCCAACATCATGAGGCCACTTCTGTCTGTCAGAGTGACCTGGGACAGTGGACTCAAGAATAACGCAAGCTTTGGCAAGCACAGTGTCAGCCACGCCTGCTAGGTGGCCGTGTCCTAAGTGGAGCAGAGGCAGGAGTCTGGGGTGACCACGGAGTAAGACGCATGAGCTAGGGCTGCACACCCCAGAATGCACAGGGGGGTCTGGGCTGTGGGGGACACACATTCTCTGAGCCTGATGGCGGCCTTCCATGGAACGCCCCAGAGGTGCAGGCTGGTGATCCCCCAGCAGAAAGGCATTGGAGGTGTCTGGAGGAAGGGTCCAGACACCCCTGGGTCCCCTGTCACTGCCCTGAGCCCGGTTCCTCTGTGCAAGAAGGGGCTGACCCAGGGCTCCAGTGTCGGCTGGGGTGGAGTGCCCACTGTGGAGGGTAACTTGAGACAGATGGGTGGGTTCTCAGAAGGTCTGCCCCATCTCCCAGGAGCCCAGGCACAGAGACAAGCCCCAGGGACCATGGGTGCTCCCCGCAAGAACACGCCCCACCACCCCCTCTCCACCCCATCCTGGTTTCTCTCCCCGCCTCGAGGCCCTGAGTCCCACCACTGGCATTCAGATCTGGAGGGCCTTACTTTTGTGGCATATGTAATCCACAGAGAGCCCTGACCTGCCTGGAGTCCTTCTGGAGCATAGGGGAAGTTGGTGGTACACCGCCCTGAGCCTCCTTGGGGTCCCTTCCCGGGACAGTGGGGGACAGGGCCCCAGAGCATGTGGCATCATCACTGTACTCAGTCTCAGACAAGTCATCTGATGTGACAGCTTACCTTTACAGGGACCTTCTGGAAACCAAGAGGGAGTGAACATTTGACTCGGATCTGGGCTGGGGAGGAAAGGCTCTTAGAACACAACATAAGAAGGAAACTGTGGGCCAGTGGTGACAACGGACCTCCCCCTCCCCCTGCCCCCGCTGCTGTCAGTAGAGCCCTGTTCCCAAACTGTGTGCCAAGGCACCCAGGGGTGTGCCAGCAAATCCCCGAGGGTGTTGGGGTGGGGGGTGTTTTCCATGCTCACAGACACACAGCAGTAGCCTCATCTGTGGGAGAGATACGTACTGCCTCCGCTGGGTTCCTGGCTGCTACTGTGATAAAGAGGAGGTGCTGGTGACATGAGGGGCCTCGCCTCCTCCCCACATAACTGCAGTCATGGGAGAATGACTTACAAACCGTACTTTTTTCAAAGACCTACCGATTACTACGTTTGTTATCTGGACCAAGTCGCTTGCTAAGCCACACCATCAGGTTGTTCTCTTGGCCTGGGTTCTGTAAATGGTGATGAGGGACAGAAAGTCTCCACCTGGCAAGCAGCTGTCCCTGGGTGACCCGTGCATGGGGCAGGATCCCAGGTCCTCCTGATCTCACAACGACAGGCTCCAGGGCTCCAGGAAGCAAGTAAGCAGGTCTGCAGCCTGATCCTCCCCTCCGAGGACAGGAAGGACTGACACCTGACACAGGGGGTTCAAATACCACCACTGACAGGGAGCTCACTACCTCACTAAGCAAACTGCCCTCTCAGCTGGCCTCCCAGACCTCCTGGGACAGTGCCTTCTTCCCCTGGGGGCTTACCCTGGGGCTTCTGAGAGCCCACCATGGGATCCTTCCTACTGGGTCATCCCTGAGTGGGGAATACTTCGACAGCCCTGTGGCGGGGGTCTGCCAAGGAAGTTCCCTCTGCATGACAGCAGGGGGCACTGCCAGGAAACCGTCCTCAGCCACAGAGGGCTCCTGGAGGCCTGGAGCCAGCGGGCCCCTGGCAGGCGCCACAGAACCCCCCAGCACAGAGCAAAGACCTGTCAGGCTGGACTCTACCCTCATGCCAAGATGCAGAATTTCCTGCCGAAAGTCAGGGAGTGGGAAAGAACGCCACCCCACCCCCATGCTTCTGGGGTCTCAGGAAACAGACTCTGGAGCATGGAAGATGCCCACTCCCCCTCTGTGGTGTCTCCCAGGATCCCTGGAGGGCTGGTGGCCCCCTGCCATCCAGACCCAGGAGGCCAAGCCAGGCAAGCCTTCCCTCCAAGGTCTCTGCATGCAAAGACCACAGGTGGGTAAGGAAGGGCTCTCGAAGCCCCCAGCCCAGGGCCACCATCAAGCTGCTCAGCCAGGCTGCAGCCTGTCCAGAGGCTTGCCAAGATGCACATCCTCAGAGGAACTCCCCCACTTTCTCCCCCTGCATCAGAAAGCGCTGCCCAGCTCACTCTCCCCTGCACTCACCTGCACAGCAGAGGGAAGAGGCAAAGGAGGGAGAAACCAGTGGCCAAGGGAGCCCAGAGGGGCCTGGCAGATGAGAAGACTGTGTCCACCAGCTCCATCCCCTCTGTGTGTGCAGAGCCAGCAGCCTCTGGGGGCTCCCCATTAGTACTCTAATCCCCTGGCCCCACAGCTGCGAGGGGGAGCAGGAGCTGCCTCGGCAGGGCCCCCACCCCACTCCCACAGCCCAGGCCCCCGGTAATGCGATAATTGGGTGGGATTTTCACTGAGACAGAGGGGAAGTCCAGAGGCGGGTGAGCCAGCTCCCCTCCCACCCACCCTACTTCATTCCAGAATCTTCCTCCTTGCCTCCGCAGGTGGGGGGCTTGCGGTGACTGGAGGTGAGGGGAGGGGTGCAGTAGAGGGTCCGGGCATGCATAGACTTAACTGGATCCCAAAGGCAGTGTGCAGGAAAGTTTCCTTGAAAGAGAAGGGCTCTCGCTCCATACATGGGAAAAGACTCCTGACTCATCACCCAGGTGACCCACCCCTGGGGCTGACTCTTTTCCCAGATGTGGAAACCAAGGTGGGTGGGGGCAGCAAGCAGTGGGCGTGGCCTGCCTCTGTTTCTCACTGGGGCACCTGGAGGGACGCTAAGGCACCTCTGCCCAGAGAAAAGGCCACATGCACACCCCATGGTCTCTCCATGGGGCCCCCACACTGCAGGCCAGGTGGTGAGGCACGGCTGGAGAGGACTCATGGGAGAAGCAGGTGACCCACAAGAAAAGAGACATCAAAGAGCCCGGAGTTGGGATTTCTACCCACAGGTTGCTCCCCTAAACTCCACAGCAGTGACATGAATTCCTATCATAGAGACTTACAGGTCTCCCACAGGGCGCTTGGCAGGCACAGGCCCTCTCACCTGTTACCAGCTTCCCCAGGGGAAGCTGGGGAGACATGGAACCAGGTCTTCCCCTCCCAAATAAAAGTTCCCTGGTGTCTTTCTGGCATACCCCAGAATATGCAAGGAGGGCTTTGCTGTGGACTATCCGGTGGGTACTAGCTAGCTGCTCCTGGACACTTCGGATAGGTCTCTTTACTCTCTGGTCTGCCCTTTCCCCATCAGCTAAATCATAAAGCTTACCTAGGTCGTCAGAAATCCCTTCTGGGGAAGACTAGGAGCTCTGGGCCGCCCCAGAGGTTGGAGGTCCCAGGGCGAGAGATGCCCGGCTGCACTGCCTGCCCTCGCTAGGAAGCGCCCGGGACTGGACGTCTTCTTTCCTGGTGGGGTGCGGAGAACAAAGTGGAGGCGTCAACACCTACGCTCCAGACAGCCCGTGTACCAGTGCTGACCTTCAGACAGGGGCCCGTGCCCTGGCCGCCCACCCAGCCACTGTCCCCAGGGCAGGCCGCCTTCATCACCGCGGGTCTCCGCAGCCGAGCTGCGCGGTCAGCTCGGTTCCCAGTGGACCAGCGGGGAGCGGCTCCAGGGACTGGCCTCGGACGAAGAGACCCCCCTGGCGAGGAGATGGAAGAAAGGAAGAGCAGACCCGCCACTTGGAGAGCAGAGACAGAGCGCACTACAGAGCAGGAGCAGGAGCGAGAGCCGGACCGTGCGTCACACGGAGAGCGCAGGGCGCGCAGGGCTCCACACCGCAGAGCGGCCCTGGAGTGCCGGGCAGGCACAGCCCTGGGTCTGGGAGGGGCGCCTGTGGACCACCATCCTGAGCCCCCGCCGGCCGCCCGACCAGCGGCCCATCTGGCACAGCGCGGCCCTGGGAGCTGGCGCGCCCCGCGCGCCTTGCGCGCCCCGCGGCCACGGGAGGGGCCGCCGCCGCCCCAGCTCCAGGGCCCCGCCCGCCCGCCCCCTGCCCGCCCCGCCCCGGCCCTGGCCCGGGCCCCGGCGGGCGCCCCCCGCGGCGCTGCCCCGCCCCCGCCGGCCCGCGCCGCCCCGGGCCCCGGCCCGCCGCCCGGCCGCCGGCCCACCTGGCGCAGCGCCGCCCTCGGAGCCCGCGCACCGGCGCACACCCGCGCACCCCGCGCACCTCGCGGCCGCAGGAGGGCCCAGCACCGCCGCCCGCCAGCTCCCAGGGCCCGGCCCGCCCCGGCGCCCGTGCTCTCGGGGCGGACTCCCGGCCCTCCGCGCTCTCCCTCCCGGCGATGGCCCTGCTCGTATACTTCTTATTCCTCTACGGCCTGAAGCAGGCGCTGGGCAGTTACCCGATCTGGTGGTGAGTGAGCGGCCCCAAGCCGCCGCCGTCCCCTCGGGCAGGGCCCCGCGGTGGCCCGGAGCCCGCGCCCTGCCCCTGCGGCTCCACGGGGCACTGGCGGGTTGTTTTCCTTGGCGGCCACTTTCGACCTGTTCGGGCCAGGGCTGGGACGCGGGTGTCGGAGCTTCCGGGGACAGTGGTGTCCCGGGCCTAGAGGGGCCCCCGGCGTCGGAAAGGGCGCAGTGGCTGGGGAGAGGCGGGAACACTGTCTGCGCAGATGGCACCAACAGCCAGGCAGCGCGAAGCCGAAGCAGCTGGGCGGGCGAGCTGGGCGCAGCGCGGGGGACAAGGACACGTTCCTTACAGACCCGGTCTTACGCGCACGCACACCTTCAAACAAAGTCGATGAGACCAGACCCAACAGCTTGGGGCAGCAGCGCAGTTAAGTAAAGACAGCGGGACCTGCCCGGAGTGGCGGGCCAGGACCCTGGGGCCAGCACCAGCCTTGGCCTCTCAGGCTCGGGGGAGTGCGGGGGGCGCGACCCGAGGGGTTTCTTCGTGAGCCCCTGTCTGAACGGGGAAGGAAAGAGGGGCCGCTGGGGCTCTCTCTGCATGGTCCTCCCGTCGGAGGCACATTTCAGTTAGACCTTCCTCAATCTGACGATGGAAATGTAGACGAACCAAAGGAAAGGTCCCGAGTGTCTACTGCACAGATATGGTGTGTGTGTGTGGGGGGGGGGGGGATCACTGTTACCATCCCTTCGGGATCTGATTTGGCAGAGCCCCCACCGGGAGGGTCGCCGGCGGTAGGGAAAGGGGGAAGGCAGTATGCGGCGTTGTGCTCTGAGAAGCCCAAGATTTGAGGGTCACAAGTGGGGCATGAGACCAGAAGACCCGGGGTTCCAGAGAAGGTTCCCCACACCCATGCTTGAGGGCGGGCGGGCGGGCGGGCGCGCGCGCGCGCACACACACACACACACACACACACACACACACACGAACCTTCTCCGACGGCTTGCCTGGAATTATAATAATTACGCCGAGGGGAAGGGGTGGGGGGAACCAAGCGAGCCGAAGTACATCTAATCCGATAATAATTTTTCTCTTCGAGATGGTTCAGGAGCAGGGGCGCCTGGCTGGGGACGCGGGTCCAGGCGCAGCCAGGCGGGGCGGGGCGGGGTGGGAGGGGAGGCCCGGGCCAGTCCAGGGACCTGGGAGAGGCTGCTGGGCCGCTCTTCGGGGACCCGGGGCGTCCCTCACCGGCGCGCGCCGCACCTGCAGCGCCCTGTGGCCTTGGAGCGTGGGCTGCGGCCTCGGGGACCCTGACGCCCGCCTCGCCGGCCGCGGGGAGCTGGGGGGCACGTCCGAGAGAGCCCCGAGGCCGCCCGCTCCAGCGCAAGCTTCTAATTAGAACCCGCCGCCGCATTCCTGGGCACAGGAGGAAGCGCCCTTCGCCCCCGCGCTCCTCCCGAAAGGAAGGGCCCTGTCACCAGCCTCCTGGCCACCCCACACCTCGGGATCTTTGTCCTGTTGGCCCTGAGGCTCCCTGGCCTTACCACCCCCCCCAAACACAGGTATGCCCCCCTTTCCACCCCGACCACATGTGTTCCATGTGAGCGCACCCGCACTTGCTCGGGACCCTGCGCTTCCCAGGTCAGCGGGAGAGGCCCTTCCTCCGGGCAATCCACCCCAGCAAGATTCTGGAGCAGCCCTTGGCCCCAGAGAGAAGGGTGCCCCCGAACCCCAACTCTGTTCCTGGTGGGATTCTCACGCTTGGGGATTCTGCTTCTTGAGGAGAAGCGTCTGTGGTGGACACAGTCTCAGGGTTCCCTGGGGACAGCGGATTTACCCTCCTGCGTCCTTTCTGCCCCGGCCAGCCGCAGGGGACGGAGCTGTACCCCCACAGGCTCCCAGGCCAAGTAGACCGGAAGGACGGCTCCCAGGGAGAGACTCAGGGTTTTCTAGCTGGGGAAAGCTTTCCTGTCTGCACGCCCTACCTGGAGGACCTTCCCCCCGTGGCCCCTCCTCTCCCCAGCCCTCCCTCCCCCCAGTGCGGCTGAGGGACCCTCTCTTTATAACTTCTCACCTTCACGCTCAGCCTCCCCTAATTGGTTGTTCCGTTTCTCCCTCCCTCCCCCAGCGAAGCTACGGCAACCCCCCTTCTCCCCACACCTTGCATATAAAAGTGAAAGTAACGGGGGCTTTCTCACCTGCGGGGACGCTGAGGAAACAGCCCAAATCGGGAGTAATTAGGCTTTTGAAGTTGGTGTGGCTCCTGGTGGGAGGGTGGAGGAGCTGGCCGCCGCCCTGCAGGGAATCCCAAAGCCACCGCTCCCCAGTGCCGGGCGGAAGCGCCCCTCACCCGGCCCTCACCCTCGGTGCCAGGGGCAGGTCCCTGCGGAGCCCAGACCCGGTCACAGTCCCAGGACCTGAACATTGAGAGCGTGCCTTGTGGGCTCCTTATGCGATCCTGTGACAGATGGGGGGGGAGGGGGCTCCCAGGGAAGGAACCAGAGAGGTGACAGGGCTGCACCACTCCTCTGAGCAGACAGGAGTGTCACGGAATTAGAACTAAGCAAACACAGGATGCTCGGAACTAGGAGAACAGTACTCTGTAGGCACCAGAGCTCTGTGCCATGCTCTGAGCCCCTTCCTCCTGTGTCCCTGAGTCTGGGCTGCAGGCATCTTGTAAGCCCCCTGGGCCTAACCTGGGCCCCTAGCAGAGGCCAGGCCCCCCACTGCCCCCACCAGGCTGTTCTGCCCCATTCCCACCGTGTCCTGCCTGTTCTGGCCAGCCTGCCCTCTGCCGTCCACCTCACTCCCTCACTGCCCTGCAGTGACAGCCCCAGTGGCCAGCAGCTAGCTGCCTTGTCTTCATCAGCACAAAAAGCCTCACCCGTCTGAGTCAGACCCTGCGTTCCACAGCCTCTGTGCTGGGAGCAGATGCCACCCGGGCTGACCCAGGACATTCCCCTGTGAAGCCACCCGGGTCAGATCTGTGGCCTGGGACGTGCTCCCACTGCAGTGCTCCCTGGTTCTCCCCCCACCACCAGAGTCGTCTCACCGTCCCTAACCACTGCCCCCACACAGATTTCCTGGCAGGGGACTCCCAGCTAAAAGCGAGTATCTGGCCCCTATGCCTTGTTTGCCACCTGGAAGGCCAACTAAGCAACAAGCCTGCCCACCTCCCAGAGCTTCTTCTGCATGCCCCTGTCCCGTGCCACCCCTCGGGCCCCCACATGGGTATCCTCTGTGTTTGTGGGGTGCAGGTGCACTTGAGGTCAGAGAGGGTAGCCAGCCAGGAGCATTCTGGAGGCGCCACTATGGCCCCAGGGGTGAGCCACCAGGGTGAGGGGTGGCCTGTGTCAGATGACTTGGGACCTGAGGGCTCACCTGCTCAGACAGCAGGGTCCACACACAAGCCTTCCCGGAGCTGCCTTGCCTCTGGTGACTCTGCACCCCTGCGCCCCTCCCCAGGGCACCCCTGCCGCTCATTTCTCCAGTCTGCCTGCCGCTATGTATCTGTCTCTGTCTCTCTCTGTCTCTCTGTCTCTCCCTGTCTCTGTCTCTCCCTATCTCTCCCTATCTCTATCTCTCTGTCTCTCGCTGTCTCTGTCTCTCCTAGTTTCTATCTCTCTCTGTCTCTTGTTGTCTCTGTCTCTCTCTGTCTCTCTGTCTCTTCCTGTCTCTGTCTCTCCCTGTCTCTGTCTCTCTCCCTCTTTCTCTGCCTCTCTCTTTAGCCCTGAGGCTGGTGAGGACAGTAGTGAGGTCATAAGATCAGAGGAATCCAGACACCAGATGGTGTCACTCCTCTGGTGTTGTAGGATCTCAGGGTGCGGGGAGCCCACCAGTGGCCATCCTTATATCAAGGGGCCACGTGAGAAATGGCCACAGGTGAAACACGCATGGTCAGAACCACCAGGTCCACATCTGCACCCCCACCTGGGGCTCCCCTGACTTGACCGCCCACACACTCAAGACTGTCTCTCCCACCCAGGGTGTCCCCTGTGTCTCACTGGGCTCGCTGTTTTAGAAGACGATTTTCTGTTTTATTTGCATAAACCTGCTAGAATCCTTTGTGGCAGGCAATACAATGGAGGAGGAGATGGAGGAAATGGTCTTAGTTAGAGAAAAGCTGTAAAGCTGTGCTTCCCTCCCAGCTCCCGGGTGCAGATCTCCAGCCCCCAGGGGCCGGCGGGCGTGGCCCAGGACAGGAGCCTCAATGAAAGGAGCAGTCATGCTGCAAGTGGCCCCCGGGGCCCATCCTGGGACAGTTGTCCGTGAAGAAATAAGAACAGAAATGGAAGACAGGGGACGCTTGGGGATGTCCTGGCTGTTGTGACCTGTTGGGTTTTGTATTATGTACTGTTCTCATGAAGCATTTCTATGCACTTTGTAATAGTGGGTTGGACACTTGAAAAACCCCAAACCCAAGTTGTTAGGTCAGGGAACACCTTCTACGTTGCCCGGCAGGCCTGGGTGGGGGATCCTGCCTGTGGACCAGCATCCCTCCACAGTCAGCCACCCAGCACTGTCCACATGCGAGAGTTTGCGTCTGCTCCTTCCAAGCCCGGGTGAAGGGCTCAGAAGTCTCCAGAGGCGGAGTGGCTCCAGATGGGCTTGCTGAAAGTGACAGTCGTGCCCACACGGTGCTGGGAGGTGGTGAGCTGCACTTCATGGGGAGCAGGAGTGGAGGCCCAGGAAGGCAGAGCCCGCCGGCCCCGGAGACCTGACACCCCCCCCCTCCAGAGTGAATGATGGATCTTTCCTGTGAAAAACAGAAGCCCCTTGGCTGGGCTCCTCCCGGGACACCTCTTGGCTGACTTCCCAGCTCTGGGGCCGGACCCCCACAGCACGACTTCCCAGCTCTGGGGCCGGACCCCCACAGCACGCTGGGCAGCGCTGCCTCGGTCTCCCTCACAGCCTCCCCAGGTGACACCCTGGAGGTGTCTCACGCTTTGGTGCCTCTGCATTCCTTCCCCAACAAAACGTGCTGCAGCCGCCCAGGGAAGCGGGCAAATGCATGGCCGTGGGCACAGGAGTCTCTGCCCGCCTGCCAGGACTTGTTCAAAGTATGTGTCAGTAATCCTGGCTCAGCCGGCGGGGCTGGGGGGGGGGGGGGGTGCTGCAGGCAGGGAGGGGACCCAGCACGGACCAGGGTCCTGCAGCAACCCTCCACGGGCCCTCCCAGTGCCCAAGTTGCACAAACTCCCACAGGGGTCTTCTAGGCAGAAGAGGGCAGGAGCGTGGAGGCAAGTAGGGGTCTCCCAGTGGTCCCCAGTGCATGGAGGGTGCAGAGAGAATGCCCTTGGAGGAGTCCGTGGCCCCTGTGGCTCCCAGACGGCTCCATACAGACAGGACAGACCCCTTTCGTCTTCTAGGGAGCCCTCAGGGCTCGGCGAGACCTCACACCTTGTCCCCAAGACAGAGAGCCATGGGACCAGCCAGAGCCCACCTGGGCAGAGACCCACAGGGAGAGTGTGGGCCCCCGACCTCCTTGCTCCCCCGGGGCCCATGTGCAGCTCTGTGTCCTCGAAGGACAAGAGAAGACGTTGCCGGCTTCTGCGGGGCCTGGAGAAGGGGGCCAGCAGGGCGGGGGCCACAGAGCGCTTCCTCAAGAAGGTGCAGATGGACATGCCACCCCACTGCTCAGAGCCCCTTCTGGAGCCTCAGGCAGATGTGGTCCCACAGTCCTTGGGAACTTCACAAAGTCTCTGCTCACCCCGGAGCACACAGGGCCACAGGCGAGGATGGAGCGGAGCCCACAGCCCACAGGCACCCTGTGCCTGCTGAGATTTACTGCAGGAAGAAACCCAGCCAGGTTCACAGACACGTAAGAGGCTGCCGCCCCACAAGACCTGCAGGGACAGTGCACAGGTGCCTCCTGCGTCTGTGGGGCGAGTGGGGCTCCTCTGCCCAGAGCTGCTTCTGTGCCCTCCACCCCCGCTGCACCATCGCGATATAAGCCCGCGGGTGACGGCCATCAGCCCATCCCTCCCCTGCGTGTTACAGCCAGCGCCTCCGCTCCACCCTGAGCAGGATGGCCTGGCAAGGCGCCCAGACTTCCACAGCGCTGCCCTCCCGGGAGGGAGAAAACCATTAACACTGGCGGGCGGCAGGCGCGGCTCACGTGGCCCCAGCCACAGGCTGGGACTGGAGTCCAGGGGCCGCTTTCCAGGCTGCACGCATGTGCGCTCTGGGTTGAAGGTGACATCCCCCGGTTCCTGAGAAACAAGCTATCGCTAAACTGTTAAGCAACCGTGTGTTCCCCGGACCCTGGAACACTCCCTAGTGGGCCACCTTCCATTTGAGTGCCTCACACATCTCCCAGGATTGTGGGGGCGCCGTGTCTGCTCTGCCTGAGCCGGCCTCTCCACCACATGTGGTCTGCAGCTCAGGGACCCTGTTCCAGGTCCAAGGCGGGGCCACCGCCACCTGCTCCTGGACGTTGGCCCCTCAGCCATGTGGACAGCCCTGCAGAAAGTCTCTCAGGGCTGGGACTCCAGGGAGAGGCTCAGAGGAGGAAGACCGTGTCTCAGGGTCAGGGGACTCTGGGTTTGAGGGGCCTTCAGGGTATCGGGCGTGACAACCGGCCAGGCAGCCGGGTGTGGGCACCTTCTGGGATGGCTCCCTGCACTGTGGAGAAGTGCTCTCATTCCTCACAGGCTGAATCACGGCACCAGGTGCAGGGTGAAGGAAGTAGTAGGGTCGGGGCCTTACTGTGACCCAGACAGAGGGACAGAGGTGTAAGTGAAGGACGGCTGGCTGCACCCCCACCCCTCCCGTCCCTCTCTGGAGCCATTTACACACCTGTAACAGCTGTGAGGCCGAGGGCAAGATGAGGGTTTAACCCAAAGCCCCGACACCCAGTGACAACTCAGCGTGGTGCCTGAGGGTTGTGAGGCTAGGTCCCGGGCCCCCTCACAGTGCGGGGCAGAGACCCCGGGTTCACCTCCTTGGGACCTGGAGCTGGGTGGCCCCTGTGCTGACATCAGGAGAGACAGCTGCATACCTGCGTGTCAGCAGGGGAAACTGAGGCACAGTGGGTCCTAACGCAGCTGGCTGGGGGCAGGCACAGGCTGCCAGTCACGTCACCCTTCTGTGACCATCCTGCAGGGGACACGGGGCTGAGTGGGGCCCCAGAGACTAGTGGTGCTGAGGGTCTTTAGTGCTGGCTGTGTGTTGCGACATATATCTGACTTGTCACAGACCCATGTTCACACCCACCCCCCCCAGATTCATGCATGAGCCCAGGTGACAGTGTTAGGAAGGGGGACCCGTGACAGGCTTCATGTCCTCATAAGGAGAACAAGAGCCCAGGGCTCTCTCTGTCCCCACGATGTGAGGATCTCAAGGAGCCCAGGAATGGGGTCCCCACAGACCCCGAATGTGCTAGCACCTGGATGTTGGAGGTCCAGCCTCAGACCTGTGAGGGATACATGTGTTTTGTGTAAGCCCCCTGGTCCATGGTGTTCATTGGGGCAGCCTACACTGCCTGAGACTCTGGTCCCTAAATGCTATTCAGCAAGCCTGGAGTTCAATGCATTTTAAGGGCATCGGAGTATGGGGAGAAAGGGGCCCTTAGGAGCTATCCAGTCATATTAACACATGGATGCCAGACAGGTGTCTTCATCTGGGCCGAGATTCCCGGTCCAGGAGGTCCCAGAGTGCCATCCACAAGGTTGTGAGGGTCACAGGGAGTCACGCACTGGGCCAGCCAAGTGCAAGGCCACACAGGTGACATGATGGTGCCAGTGGGGCCTATGGGGGGATAGGAAGGGGCAGGAGAGACCACAAAGGCCAAGGTGCCCAGGTGATGAGGCCCTTCGACTGCTTGGGGAAGTTCTGTCCCCTGGTTGTGAGCAGCTTGTGGGGACAGGTAGCAGACAGTAGGCCCCCTTTGCCGCTTACAAGTAGCCAGACTCCACAGCTTCAAACGGCACACAGTGGCACTCAGCAGGTGGCACATCTGGGTGGCTCATCTGTGGCCCCCACTGTGGTCTCTGGAGCCTCACTCACAGTGCTAGCTCGTCTGGGGGAGAGTGAGCTCCTGACCTCGCCCACTGTCACGTGTGGGTCCTTGGGCTCGGGGGACCCAGTCCCCACGTGCTGGCGACTGCCAGCCAGATCGTTCTAGCTCCTGGGGCGGGGGTGCCTCTCTGGTCCAGGGACGTGGGCTCCTGGCACAGAGCCAGCAGCTGCTCTGGATGCCCCAACATCTCTGACCTCTCCTCCTGGACAGAGGCTGTGCTTTGAAAGCACGTGTGAGATAGGTGATCCTGATTTACGTCTGTAAGTGTGGCCTGGCATCCTGGCTATGGTCACGGTCCCGATGGCACGGCAGCGGGGTGGGGCCTCTGGGGGCCCCTCAGTGTCTGGGCCTGGAGGGAGTGCCTCCTTCCCAGGGTGCACAGCCACGCAGCCCCTCCTAGAAGCTCGGGGTGTGGGACCCCCGGACGGGGAAATGATATCGGTATTTGCACCCACCGTGAACAGCAACCAGACTTGCCTCTGACAAAGGGCAGCAGTGATGGGCCTGGGATCCAATGTCACCAGGAGAAAGCAGATATGACAGCCAGGCATTGATCAACCACCGGGTGGGCTCGCTCGCTTACCCTGTGCTGAGACTCAGTCCCGTTTCTGGCTCCTCTGCTTGGTCAACAGAACCACGGAGAGTCCACCCGAACTCACCCCTGCACTGAAAGCACCATGGAGATCTTCATCCGTCTGTCCCACCCCTACCCACCCCGGCACTGACAGCACCACCAAGAGCCTGCCCCTACCCATCCCTTCATGCTCGCATCGCTCTCATCACAGGGTGGAGTGACCACCGGTGCCTTACTATCAGCCAGCGCAGGCTGACATCACCACCTTCCCAGGATGTCCTTTCCTCCGGGATATGACTCAGGAGTTCAGAGTGCATTCAGTGCCCTTGCATTTTATTGTGCTCAGAGAACTTGGGGGAACAAAGGGCACGGGGATGGTGGTGCCCTCTACCTCTCAGTGCTGCCTCCAGCCCCTGGCAAGGCCCTCGGACAGGCCAGTACATCACCATCCCCTGGAGGCAGCCACTGCATGGCTCGGAGCCTCTCCCTGCCCTCCTGTTCTGCCCCTGGCCTCACCCCAAGCGCCCCACTTCCTCCCAGGAGGGTGTGGGAGGAGGGACTTAGAGATTGCGGTTTCCCAAGTGTTGATGGATGGAGGACATCTACCTTCCCTGTATATGAGGAATTTGGATCCGGGAGTATGGGGGGATAGTGCACATCCACTGTGGATGTTCTCCCTACCTTTATGGAGACATAACTGACAGATAACACTGTGTGAGGTTAAGGTGTACAACATGATGACGTGATACATGTATATATTATGAAATGACCACCACACTAAGGTTCGTGAACACCAGCTAAATTTTTAATGTGATTTTTTTTAATGACTGGGTTTTGCCTTCGAGGCCAAGCCACAATCCGGTGTCCCGCCAAGCCCCTCTGACCGCTTCTCACCCACAATGCCAGCCCCCTTCTGTGTGGGACCGGCAGCTCCCAGCTCTCCACCCTCCCCTGGCCACCTCTGGGGCAGAGGAAACTTTCTGGAAGCAGTCCAAGGGGCATCGGGCATGGGGTCCGGCGTGGGTGTGAGAAGAACCCAGACAGGGCTTGGGGGTGGGGGTGGGGCAGAGGGCTGGAACAGCTGGAGCGGCATCTGGGCTGGCACCCTGGCCTTGATGCCTGGCTCCAGGATGTGGCGAGCTGGGGCCTGCCCTGGAAGGGGGGTGGGGGGGCAGGAGCTGACTCAGCACCCCGGAACCAGGCTGCTGCCAGAAGCTGTGAGCTGGGAAGTCCCGGCTCTGCTCTCCCCAAGGCATGGCCTGGGGGGCATAAGGGAAGCCTGATGGAAGGCAGGCTCTGACCTGGGAGCTGAGGGGTCCTGGGAGGGGGGCAGGCTCTGGGCTCTCTGTCCCCCTCCCAGCCTCCACCCGGCATGAGTCCTGGCTCTGGCATCTGGCCAGGAGGCCAGCACCACAGGCCTGACGGAGTGTGTCTGAACTAAGGGGTGCATTTCTTTTCCACGCGTCCCAAGTCTCCAAGTAAAGAAGAGAGAAATGGAGTGAGTGAGTTTCCTCCTGGCAGACCCTCCCCACCCCTCCTCACTGAAGCAAGGCTGTGACCACAGAGGACAAGCTGGAGGAAGCCAGCCCCCATCGGAAAGCCCCGCACCAGACCGTGATGTCAGACCTTCCAAGTGTTGCCTGTGGAGAACGGCCCACGGTTGGAATGGTTGCAGGAACATCTGTGTGCCCACAGCCCCGGGCTATTCTGCCTGGCTGTCCCACTGCTGACCACTGCCTCCACGCACCCATCTGTTCATCTCACATTTTCATTTTGACCGCGAGCACGCAGGCCGGCTCATCAGTAGCGAGAGGTCCACATCTGTGTGAAATCATGGCCTGTGTGGTCCTGCATCAGTGACGCATCCTGGTTCATGGAGTGCAGGGGCAAGGGCAACCTCACTGGGGGTGACCAGCTGAGCTTACAGTCCTGGGGAAACTGGGACAGTTGGTCCCCAGCCTCGCCCACCAACTGGCCCCCAAGGCACCTCTCCTGGGCTCCTGGATGCTCCAAGGTGCATGGATAGAAAATCATCAGCCTGGCTCCCACGGTCACCTCCCTGGCCAGGACCAGCCACAGCAGTCCTATCTCAGCCGGAGGCAGAAAGGAGCCTCGTGGGTGACCAGCCAGGCCTCCCCCAGAGGGAGACAGAGGTGGACTCCTGTATGGGAGGGCCGTAGAGGCTGAAGAAGGATCCTGAAAGAGTACCCCACCACCCCCACTCAGGTCCCGCCCTGTGTTATTTCCAGCTGTGTCCTCACAAGGCCTGGCTACTTGCTTCTCCGGAACCCTCCCCCTGGGTCCCTCCACTCATTCGGGAGGGTGTCACCTCAACAGTTCCTGCTGACATCCGGTGGTGCAGAGGGGGAAGGGCATGTGACCTCTCCTGGAGCGTGCTGCATGCGTGTGGACGGTGGGAACACGAGGAGGGTTCACTTCAAGACATACCTCACAGTGGAGGCAGACAGCTGACATTAGGCAGGTGTGGGCAGAGCCACCCTCGCGCGGCACACGCACTGACCCAGGCTGGGGTCCCTGGGGCTAGGACAGAGGCAGCATGGTGGGTGGGTGGGAGGCATAGGACCTGGCAGGAATGGCCTGGACATGCAGTGCTGGTGGCAATGTTCTGAAGGAGCACAGGCTGGGGGAGTTCGCCCTGTATTTACAGATTCTCTATGCAAGCTTGAGTAGTGGAGGGAACACAGGACAGATGCCGCCTGTCTCTCCCCACACCGTCCCCCTGCGCCCCCTGGCCTCTCTGCCCGCTTCCTGTGCTCCAGCCTGGCCAGGCCCATCTTGTCAGCCTAGAGGCCTTGCTTGCACCCACAGGCTGAGGGTCCTTCCCCGAGGGCAGAGAACACTGACGTTGGCCTGCATGCCACCGGTCAGCCCACGAGCCAAGCTCTCCTCCCATCCCACCGCCCACCTGCTCTGCCAGCCCCCTGGGATGCTCATGGCCCAGGTTGGCGCAGGGGTCCCCATGGGAGTGGCCCCTGCCTCTGGTCTCCCTTCCCAGATGTCCGTGCAGGCCAGGGTGCTGGAGAGCCAGGCCCAGATCACAGGACACTTTCTGGGGAAGAAAGACCACACAGGGGTGAGGCAGATGGTTGGGCTTTCTGGAAACTTTGAGGTTCTCAGGACTGTGGGGTGGGTGTGGAAGAAAGATGGCCGGGCAACTGGCACTCAGTAGGGTCTGTGTGTAATGAAGGAATGAGTGAGGGAACGAGCCAGCCCTGCTGCCCCATTCCCCCCAAGCAATGACCCGGCCCCACCATCCCAGGCCAGGCCAGGGACACAGACATACTCGAGAATGGTGTGGCCTGCGGTGTCTGGCACGGGGTCCTGGCCGGTTTGCTCATCAAGGCACTAGGGTGAGGACAGACAGGACCGGTGGGGAGCACGCCAAGGGAGGGCCGTCAGATACTGGGGCTCGAAAGTGGAAGGGACCCAAGACACTGAGGGCATGGAAGATCAGGGACACAGGACCCGCTGCCTGTAGCAGGGAAGCGTGGCTCAGGCATCTGGCTGCAGAGAGATAGGTTTTAGTTCTCAGATGTTCTTGGGGAGGAGGGGGGGAGGTGAGGACAGGGTGAATATGGTGGTCCACCCAGGAATGTGGGGGAGCACACGCTGTCGGGAGTTGGCCAGGGGAGCACGAGTGGAGGTGGGACTTCCAGGGCCAGTGGCCTGCTCCCCAGCTGGCTTCCTAAATGAGGCAGAGGTGCTGCACAGGGAGCCCAGGAGGGTGACCCACACAGGGGCAGTGGAGGGCCTGCTGGAGGCAGGGAGGCCAATGTGACTGCACAAGGCCCACAGGCTGTGTGGGGAGAGCAGACAGATCTGGATCGGGCAGGACAGCACTGAGGAAGCTTCTCTCTGCAGCCAGGAGGCAGCCTAGGTGCTGGAGGGCTGGGCTGGTGCCTACTGGCAAGGAGGCCTTGAAGGTTTGGGAAAGGAGGGAAGGACGGGTGGGGGGGAGGGGGCGGGCGGGAGGCGGGCGGGAGGATCTGCTGTGTATTTCCAGAGTCTTTCCAGGGGGGAGGATTGTTTCTCTGACAGTGAGTCCCTGCTCCCTATGGCTCTCACCACAGCCGGTTGGAACCGGGTTAGACTCCACGTAGGACATCTGGAACATCGGTGTCATCATGCAGGGATGTGGACGGCTCAGACATACAGAAGCCTCCCACCTGCCTTCTCTCTGGGTGCTGGGCCCCCCCCCCCCCTCAGACGCAAACAAGAAGAGCCTCTGGGGATTCAGCTGAGGCGTCTCCCCCTCCAAACAAAGGAGAGTCAGGCCTTCCCGCCGGGAGCCCACCAGAGTAAATTACCAGATAAGCAGGGGCCTCCCTGCCAGGCCAGGGGCTGCTCTAGATCTTCATTCCAGGCGTGGGACGCAGCATACCCAGCAGCCCAGAGGAAGCAGAGAGATGGGCTCCCGAGGTGGGAGTGGAGAGCACGTGGGAGACCGTGAACAGGCAGCAGGATCGGCTGGGGTACTGGGCCGAGGAGTATACAGGTGGCAGGATCCAGTGTTCCCCACAGGACTGGGCCGACGTGTCCACAGGTGGTGGGATCCAGCGTCCCCCACGGGTCCGGGCAGGTGTTTCAACTTGTCACCCATACAATTGTAGAAGCTCTTTCTGCTCTGCCCCCAAAAGGACCTGACAGTTCTTTCTTTGAAATCAAGATGCAAGTCCATACAGTAAAACAGACATGGTTTAGTCAGCCTCGAGACATAAACGCGTGTGTAACCAACACAGAGCACTTCCATCGCCCCAGGCTGGTGCTGTCTGATAGAACTTTCCACAGGGACCAAAATGTCCCTTATCTGACCGTCCAGCTCGGTAGCCACAGCTGTGTGCAGCTGGTGGGACTGGAAAGCCAAAATTCCCTCTCTTTTGTTGTTCAACTTAACTTAAATTTCATAGGTGCACAGTGAGTGGGAACCATCCCCGAGACATTCTCTCTGCACCTCCGCTCAGGGGGGTACTCCCACAGGAATTCAGGAGGAACCGCAGCCCTGGTTTATGTCCTCATCTACAACTGCTCATGGCCACGGCCACAGTCGGAGGTGCAGGCACACACTGGCCGAGCCAGGTGTCCCCTTGGCACCTGCTACCTGTCAGAAGCACGCTGGGCTGCATTTCCAAGAGGGAGTGAACAGCAGCTGTTCACCCTTGCGCCCCGTGGGTGCAGACTCAAGTGGCTCCATCCTAATCACAGCGCTGTGAATGTCCGTGGGCACGTGGCATGGAGGGCACATGACCTTCTGTCTGTTGGGTAAATAGCCAAGAGCAGCTGTCACGCGGGCGTGAGTGCAGGATGATTTTCACCCCAAGGATCAGCCGCTGCTGTGCCCTGTCTGGCCGCCAGCACCCCCTCCTCTGGGCAGCCCCCTGGGGTTGACCGGTCGCACACTGTGCTCCCCACATTTCCAAAGCTCCGCTGCCCTGCTACCCCCACCCTGACAGAACAGCCCCTATACTTGTGCAGAGCACCAGGCAGGCTTGCACTCTCCATTTCCTTGGTTGCTTTCCCACCACGCCTCATGCACGTCTGGACGATGTTTGGTACCATCCAGGTACAGGGTGCAGACGCTCTTCCTTCATGCAGAATGGCCGCGTGCACACTGAGGAGCGCGGGCAGGGCGGCTGCACCACTGATCAGGCCTCCTCCCCTCCTCCCCAGGTCCTTGGCCATTGGGCCCCAGTACTCATCCCTGGGCACTCAGCCCATCCTGTGTGCCAGCATCCCGGGCCTGGTGCCCAAGCAGCTGCGGTTCTGCCGGAACTACGTGGAGATTATGCCCAGCGTGGCGGAGGGCATCAAGATAAGCATTCAGGAGTGCCAGCACCAGTTCCGCGGCCGCCGCTGGAACTGCACCACCGTCAACAACAGCCTGGCCATCTTCGGCCCCGTGCTGGACAAAGGTACGCGGGCCCCCATCTTGGCCTTCAGGTGGACGTGGTAGGTCCTTGCAGCTCCTCTTCAGTGCCAGGAGCCGCTCTGCCCTGACCCACCTCAGTGTCTCCCCTGTGTTCAGCATAGGAGCGGCGCCTCTGGCGGGCGGGCAGTGCCCTGCAGACCTCAGCCTCTTAGGGGGCTCCTGCAGCTCCAAAAGGAGTAGGGTAATGCAGAGATCCCTCCTGCTTCCCCTTCCCCAAGGCAAATTGTATGGTCTCAGGAGGACGAGATTAACCGTCGCAGGCTTCCCACAGGAGCCAGGCCTTCAGGGGGGTCTTGGAGAGAAAATAACAAAATTTGTATTAAAACAATAAAACATAGGGAGGGGAGGAGGGGTTGGGGGCCACAGAGGCACACCGGGGGAGTTATCCTGGGTCCCGGGGCTGGGAAGGAGAAGAAGATGAGGGTTGGGTGTTGGTTAACTTTTGGGGAAGAGCAAATTTTCACCAAACATAGTGGTTTATGCAGTAATAACCATGTGCCATATGTCCCGACACCTGCAAATCAGAGGTCAACAGTGCTGCATCTCAGCTGGTCCCTGGTCTGGGACACGTCTGGCAGCTGAGGCTATGCTCAGCAACAACACCCAAAAGTGGCCTCTGCAATATGGTGGCTGGGCCCCACAGACAGGTGGGGAGGGAGAGAGGTGCCTTTCACTCAGCATAATGTTTTCAAGATTCATCCACACTGCGTGTGTCAGCACTTTAGGCCTTGTTAGGGGTGAGTAATAGCTCTCTGTGCAGATAGACCACATTTTATTATGCATTGGTCGCTGATGCACATTTGGGTGATTTCTACCTTTTGGCTCTTGTGAACAGCGCTGCTGTGAACATTTCTGTACAAGTATCTGTTTAAATACCTGTTTTTGAATCTTTTGCATGTATTCTCAGGCATGGAATTGTTCTGTGTAAGTTCTGGGGGAAACACCACACTGTTTTCCACAGGGGCTGCACCATCTCACGTTCCCACCAGCAGTGCACGAGGGTTCCAGTTCCACATCCTTACCACCCTTGTTATTCTGTGTCTTCCCTTCAGCCATCCGAGTGGGTGCAAAGTGGTATCTCATTGTGGTTTTTCTTTGCGTGTCCCCAATGCCTAATGATGTTGAGCATCTTTTCATGGGCTTGTGGGTCATCGGTATGTCTTCTTTGGGGAATTCCTATTCAAGTTCTTTGCCCAATTTTTAATTGGAGTGCTTGTCTTTTTGTTGTTGGGTTCTCAGAGCTCTTTATATATTCTAGACAATGGATTCTTATCAGATCTATGATCTGCAAATCTTTTCCCAGTTGTATAGGTTGTCCTTTCATTGTTGTAGCCGTGTCCTGTAATGCACAATAGTTTTAAATTTTGGTGAAGTCCAACTTATCTATTGAAATGTCATATCAAAGTAAGCATTGCCTAATCTAAGGTTACAAACATTTACACCTGTATTTTCTTCTAAGAGTTTTATAGTTTCATCTCTTATATTTACTCTTTGATCTATAATGAGTAAATGTTTGTGTGTGGTGTGAGGTAGGGGTCCAGCTTTATTCTTTTGCATGTGGAAATCCAGTTACTCCAGCCCCATCAGTTGTTGAACAGATTATTTTTTTCCCCATTGAATGGTCTTGGCCCCCCATCAAAAATCAATTGACCACGGATGTTCGGATTTATTTCTGGACTCTCAATTCCATTCCTTTGGTCTATACGACTCCCCTTTTGCTAGTTCCACACTATTTTCATGGATTTACCTTTGTGGTGTGTTTTGAAGTCAGGAAGTACAAATCATCCAGTCTGTTTTTCTTTTACAAAATTGCTTTGGCAATTGGGTGCCTTGAAATTCCATATGAATTTTAGGATTAGCTTCTCCATGTCTGTGAAAAAGGTTTTGGGGATTTTGATGGGCAATACATTCAGTCTGGAGATTATTTGGGAGAGCATTGTCATCCTAACAATGTTAAGCCTTCTGATCCATGAACATGGGATGCCTTCCTGTGTATTTAGGTCTTCCTTGGTTTCTTCCAGCAACAATGTGTAGTTTTTGGTGTACAAGTCTTGTACCTCCCTCATTAATGCATTCCTAAGTATTTTATCTTTTTTGATGTAATTGTAATTGGAATTATTCTCTTAATTTCCTTTTTGGATTGTTCATTGCTACTATATAGAAATATAACTAATTTTTGTGTTTTGATCCTATATCTTGCAACTTTGCTTCATTTGTCTTGTAGCTCTGAGAGGTTTTTTGTAGGTTCCTTAGATTTTCTTTTTTTTTATTTTTTAATGTTTATTTTTGAGAGAGAGAGAGAGAGAGAGAGAGAGAGAGAGAGACAGAATCCAAAGCAGAATCCAGGCTCTGAGCTGTCAGCACAGAGCCCAACCCAAGGCTCAAAACCCATGGACCACAAGATCATGACCTGAGCTGAGGTTGGATGCTTAACCAACTGAGCCACCCAGGCACCCCTAGGATTTTCTATATATAGGATTATATCACTTATTAATGGTGACAGTTTTACTTTTTTCTGTCTGATTTGTATACCTTTGATTTCTTCTTCTTGCCTAATTGCTCTGTCCAGCACTGCCACACTATGTCATGTAGCAATGACGACAGCGGGCAAGCTTGTCTCATTCCTGATCTTAGGGAGAAGCACTTAAGTCTTTCACCATCGAGTAAGAGGTTAGCTGTGGATTTTCCATAACTTCCTTTTATCAGGTTGAGGAAATTCACTTCCATTCCTCATCTGTTGCGTTTTCATATCATGAAAGGGTGTTGGATTATATCAAATGCTTTTTCTGCTCCAATTAAGATGCCCATGCGGTTTTGTTCCTTCATTCTCTTAGTGTAATGTGTTATTATTGGTTGATTTTTCTACACTGAAGCACCCTTGCATTCTTGGGATAAATCCCCATTGGTCATGGTCAATAATCCCTTTAACATGCTGGAGGATTTGGTTTGCAAGTATTTTGTTGAGGATTTCTGCATCAATATGTACAAGGGGCATTGGTCTGTAGTTCTCTTTCCCTGTAGTGTCTTTGTCTGGCTTTGGTATTAGGGCAACACTAGCCTCAGAGAATGAGTTAGGAAGTGTTCCCTCCTCTTCTATTTTTTGTAAGAGCTTGAGAAAGATTGGTGTTGATTGATTCTTCTTTAATTGATAGAGTCCACAAGCGAAGCTTTGCTTTTTTGGGATGTTTTAAATTATTGATTTGATCTTATTACTTGTTATTTAGGTCTGTTCAGATGTTCTATTTCTTCTTGAGTCAGTTCTGGTATTTGTGTGTGTCTAAGAATGTATCCATTTCATCTAGGTTAATCTTTCATTTTTGAAGAATAGTCTTGCCAGATGTAGAATTCTTGGTTGACACTGTTTTCCTTCAGTACCTTAAATATATCATCCCACTGCCTTCTGACTCTGGTTTCTGATGAGAAATTGGTTATTAATCTCATGGAGGACTCTTTGTACACAATGAGATGCTTCTCTCTTGCTGCTTAAAGATTTTCTTTATCCCTGTCTTTTGATAGCTAATTAAAATATGTATCAGTGTGGATCTCTATGTTTATCCAAGTTGAAATTTGTTGAACTTCCTGGATATATTGATTCAAGTTCCTTATCAAATTTGAAACATTTTGGCCATTGTTTCTTCAAATATTCTTTCTGCCCCTTTCTCTCTGTCCTCTCTTGAGACTCCCACAATGTGGTGTTTGTTGCTACATTTGATGGTGTCGCACAGGTCTGTTCATTTTTCTTCATTCTTATTTCATTCTGTTCCTCAGACTGCATTATTGCAATTGAATTATCTTCAGGGTCACTGATTCTTTCTTTTGCCTGCTCAGCTGTGCTGTTGAAAACCTCTAGCAAATATTCTGTTTCAGTTATCATGCTTGTCAGCCCCACAATTTCTATTTCATTGCTTTTGTAATTTCTCTCTATTTACTGAAATTCTCTCTTTGTTGAGACCGTGTTCTCCTGGTTTCTTTTATCCTTTTGAGCAGACTTAGGATAGTTGATTCAGAGTCTTCGTCCACTATATCCAATATTTGTGCTTCCTTGAGATACCCTCTGTTAACTTCCTTTTTCCTATGAAGGACCTGTACTTCCTTGTATCTTTGCATGCCTTGAAACTTTTTGTTGGAATCTGTACCTTGTGATTATCATAAATGGTCACTCAGGAGATCAAATTATTTCCCCTCCACAGAGTTCAGTGTGCTTATTGTGGGTTGTACTAGCTTGTTTCATTACCGACTCTTCTTTAGCTTGTGGTTTGGCAAAAATTTCCTTTGCCTTGGAGGAAATAAAAAGGGAAACAAAGCGAAGAAAGAATACTCCTCTGGTCTCTGCAGATTGGCTGTGTTGTGCAGGCCTTCAACCTCAGCTAGTCTGCTCACTGCTCTGCCTTAGCCTTCGCTTCCTGCATGCACTGAGCAGATCAGCACAGGTGGAAGCTGAAGGTCTCTCTTGAGTATGCATTCTGCCCTTGGTTTGCACGTGGGCTTTAGGTCTCCTGGTCCACAGGAGATTTGCAAACCCTTCACTCCCCAAAGCAGCTCTCCCCCACCTTTCCCCCCAGGCGATCAGTATGTCTATTGTTGGCCCCAACTATAATTTTTTGCTTCACAGGCAGCAGCTTGTTCATTTCATTTTCAGTGTTTTCCAGGAATACCCCTTGCTTAACCACTGTTACACCCCAAGAGAGTTCTGAGGTGGGCATCAGTTTTTCAGGGAACCCCCAGACAGGTCAAATCAGACAAATTCTTCCAGAGAACATCTACTCTCCTCCCTCTGGAACCATCCACCTACGTGGGATCAGTGCATTTGGCCATCTTAAGACCTCTCTTTGCTGAGGGTGGCAGGCTGTGTAACCTTTTCAGAGATACCTTTTCCTGGAGTCAGCATTTGCCTGGTTGCTAACCACCTTGAACCCCTTTTCAGGGCTCTGATGACATTGGCTCTGACAGTTTTTGCTTCACTTTCTTCCATGTTTCTCTGGAGGGTTGGGCCCTGGGAGCTTCTCACTCTGCCATTTTGCTGATGTGACTCCATACCACCTTTTGATAACTGGCCTCAGAGGCCATGCAGCACTACATTCTGTTGCCCAAGACAGTTACAAAGGCCCACCTGGGTTCTAAGATAGGGGGCACAGACCCCATCCCTCAGTGGCATGTTGAGGTCCCCTAGGGAGAACATCCACCAGTGAAGCTGCCTCTGGTATGCCGAGGAAGGCAGGACAAGAGACATTTGAGCCCTGGGACCACTGGTGTGCATGGAGAGCTGAAGGGTTTCCTGAGAGTGCAACCCAACATTCATGGAGGGTTGGTTGTGCTGGATGGCATTTGTTCAAGGGCCTGAGGCTCCACGACTTCAAGTGGCTGTGGCCATGCCCAGGGGCCATGTAGGGGAGGGGGATCACACCATGTGACTTGACTGGTGAGTCAGCTGGCTTCCTTGAGTGTCAGCGTCCCTGTCTATAAAATGGGAGACTAATTGCCACTCAGCTGACTTCACAGAACTGCTGGTTGGGGTAATTACATGGTCATCCCCATAGGGACAGCTGCTGCCATGTGTGGGAGGAGTCAGGGTCACAGGACGCTGTGGCGCATCAGCCATGTGGGGGCATGTGTGGTGGGTGGGTGTGCCTATGTGTGTGTGAGTATGTACATGTATGTGTGTGTGCCTGTGTAAGCACACATGTGTGGTGTGGTTGCCACCCACACAGGTCCTATGGTGTCCTGTGGCCAGGGGTGTTGTGGCCTGAGAAGGCATGTCCAGCAGGTCCCTAGACACCCCCCGGATGGTTCCAGCTGCCCAGGTGAGAAGGAATGTCAGGAAGAAGAGAGGAGCCTGACCTACCTGGAGAAGCTACCCCCTGGGTGGTGGAGGAAGGCAGTGTGAGGCTGGGTCAGACCCCACCAGAAGGCCAGAGAAGGAAGTGTAGGTTGACTTCTGGCCTCTATTCTACCCCATGGTCTACATGTCTGTTCTCTGCTGGTTCTGTCATATGGTTAGAAAGCAGTGTGAGTCCACCAACTTTGCTCTGCTTTTTCAAGACTGCTCAATTATCCAGGACCCCTTATCATTCTGTATGGATTTCAGGATCAGCTTGTCAATTTCTGCAAAAAAGAAAAAGAAAACACCTCGAATTTTTAAGGATTGGGTTGACTCTGCAGATCGCTCTGGGGAGTATTGCCATTTTGATGTTAAGACAATCCATGAACATGGAATGTCTCTCCATATACTTAGGCCTCCTTCAGTTTCTTTCAGGGACATGGGGCAGTTTTCAGCACACAAACCTTACAGTTATTCTGTTTCATTTATTCCAAAGTATTTTACTCTTTTTGATGCTGTTGTAAGTGGAAACGTTTTCTTAATCTCACCTTTGGGTTATTTGTGGCTGTGCATGGAAAGGGATGATTGGTTTCCAACATCAACCTCATGTTCTGTAATGTTGTTGATGGTCTATCCGTTCTGATAGAGGTGTTATGCATTCCATAGGGTTTCCATACCATTTAGTAACAGGAACAGTTTTCCTTCCTCCCCCCAATCTGGATATGCTTTATTTCTTTTTCTTGCTCCTAGCCCTGGCTGGAGCCTCCGGAACAATGTGGGGCGGCAGTGAGCAGAATGAGCACCCCAATTTCCTCCTGATCTCAGGGGCAGCTTTCCATCTTCAACCACTGGGCAACCTGTTCTTAAATGTTAAAGATCCAGGTGTGAGGTTCCTCATTCACACAAAAGAATAGGTAACACAGGAGAGTTTTGCTATGATGCATCTCTTGATTCTCTGAATTTTTCCTGAGTTATGTGTGACAAAAATCACATAGTGATCTATTATCAAGAAGTTTTAAAAATCTGTCAGCTCATGGCTCGGTTGGGTCTGCCTTTCACTATGGAGAGCAAGGAGTTGGATGTACCTGATCTGCACAGAGCTCCAGGGCCTGGAAGCCTGGGAGGGAGTCCCCTCCTGGGACAAGCTGAGGATGGTGGGTTTAAGGGGGCAGGCAGAGAGGAAGTGAGGATGCCTTGGGAACACCCATGTGATCCAAGGATCCTGGCCCGTTTCCATGCCCCCCCACCCCCAGCGATACATGGACCTGCCTGGTAGACCCCTGGGGTAAACCGTCATTCTGCTTGGACACAGCATCACTGCCCCCACTGCCCCCCGCGATACATGGACCTGCCTGGGAGATCCCTGGGGTAAGCCGCATTCCTCTGGGATGCAGCATCACTCTCCCTGGCCACGAGCTCTATCCCTTTCAGACATGTGCATACATCAGGTTACATCATTTCAGGGCAAACCCACAACCCACCGGTTATGCTCAGACATGCCTGCAAACTCCTCAGGCAGGGTGGCCTCTGAGGGTCCTTGGCCCCTGCACCCATTCCCCGCTGCTCTGCCCTGCATTACCACCACCTCCTCCCCAGCCCTCTCCTTGGGACTTATCCACTCCCCACCCCTTTGGACTGCCGCTACACACAGGCTTTCCTGCCCATGAGACCTGCCTGTGCACCTTGTCCTCACTGCTCCCTGCTCCCTGCAGTCTGAAAGCGGCTTGGCTCCGTCCTCATGGTCTTCAGCTCCATTTCCTCCTTCACCCTCTGCCCAGGCCCCCACAGCTGCTCCACGTTTCCTGACTCTGTCCCCACCATCACGGTCCCAGGACAAGCACCAGGCACTGTGGGGTGCTCTCAGTACACCGTGGGTCCCCCGTCACACACAGCAGATGCTCACGCAGCACGCAAGCAGGGAAGACACTGGGGCAGTGCCAAGCACACAGTTGGTGCTACAGAAGGAAGTGCTGAGTGGTTGGGTGGGCTTCCCAGAGGAGGTGTTACCTGAGCTGGAGAAAAGGGGCATGTTTACAGTGCTTTCTAGGGGCATGCTAAATGTTCGCACATGGAGGGAGGACTTGAATCCAACCCTTATCTGGTGAATGGCGGCTCTGGTCACAAGTGAGGACACTGAGGAGTGGTGCAGGGCCAGGCCAGGACTCCTGAGGACACCCTAGCCTGTGGAGGGGGCTGCAGGGTGCCGAGAATACCTGCCAGGGGTCTGGGATGACAGCAGAGCTCTCTCCAGGGGACAGCAGGCCCCCAGTGCCCAGGGAGCAGGGACCCAAGAACCACACAAGCCCCCGGCTTCTGGGCTTTAGCCCCAGGGAGCCCCATCCTCACCTGTACCCCCTTGCTTTCTTGAAAGCCTGTGTCCTGGCACCTCTCCTATAAAATGTCCACTTATACCTATGTCTCCCACGTCCCGTCCCCATATCCTCTCCCCATGTCCCCTCCTTGTGTCCACCTCCATCCACTGCCCACATCCACTCCTCCGTGACCCCCATGTCTCCTGCCCATGTCCACACTCCTTTCTCTGCCCTCTGCTCTCCTGCCCCCTCCCGTCTGCCCCTTCTGCCTCCACCCTTCCTCCATTTCTGCTGCAGGAAAATTGTCTCAGCCCCCAGGCCCTCACCACTTGGCTTTGATGGAAATAGAAAGCCCCCTCTCCCCCTTGCCCTCCACGGGGCTGAGAAATGGCGGAATTCATTGTGGCCACAGAGCTGAATGGCCCTCAAGGAGGGAGCTGCCAGGTGCCCCAGAGAGAGGCCAGCTCTGGGAGGCCATTGTGGAGGCCCCAGCCTGCCTGCCTGACCGCTCCTGCAGTAATCAATCTGATTGGATTAGGGTCAGGGCGACCCTAATCGTGTCAGAGGTCACCCAGGCTTTGTGGCGGGGTCCACGGGGCGCCTGGCCACCCCTGCTGAGGCGGCCTCTTGAACGGGGCTTAACGCCGCCCAGCCAGCTGAGGAGAGGGGCCGGGCCCTGTGTGGACGTGTGCGAGCATGTGCATGTGTGTGTGAGCACGTGTGTGCATGCGGGGCTGGGGGCCGGGTGGGCCGGCCGGGCCCCCAAAAGCTGCCTGCACAGAACTTGGGCTTGGGCACTCGAAGTGAGCCCAGGCTGGGCAGAACCGCCCTCTGCTCACCCCAGAAGGGACTTGTGTCCTGGGGCAGAAAGCATGTGAAGAATGTCGAGTGCATTGCGGCTATCTGTGCCTCCAGGCAGGCCCCCAGGCACCTGAAGGACCAGCTCTCCTCAGAGAGCTGGCCAACACCTCCTCTTGACCCCCAAGGAGGTGAGGGGGCCATCCCAGGGCTCAGTGCCCCAGCACACAGTCTGGCTGCCAGCCTGAAGGAGGCCCAGCCAGGACAGGCCCCTGGGGGATCTCGGTGGCCACAGTGGCTCAGGTCCAGGCCCGTGGGCTTTCGGGTAGCATGTGACTTTGCAGAGAAAGGGGCCCAGGGGCCTTGATGCCTGTCCCATCAGCACCCCAGCACTGCAGTGCACAGGCATGGTGCGGCCAGGACCCCGAGCCCCAGCTTGCACATCCACTCACTCAGAGCCCTGGGGCCGCACTCCCCGGCTCCCCTGGGGTGTCAGGGCCACAGGCGAGCTAGGCCTGCTCCTCAGCATCAGGGAGCAGATGTCCCCAGCAGTACATGGGGAGGGAATTTCACTGCCCATGCAGAGGTGGGCTGACCCTACTGTGGGGTCTGCAGCTGGACCTCACCCATTAGGCAGCTGAGTTAGGGGCGCCTGGGCTGATCCCTAACAGGATCGAGTGGTCAGTTCTCTAGGAGCTTCTGGGCGGGGTCCACAGGTGTCCATCACGTTTTCTGCAAGGGCAGTGCCCTCCCTCCGCTGATGCCCACCTTCCTGTTGTCTCCCTGAGCGTCTGGGGATGTGTCTGCCCCGTCTCCAACAGGAGCAGCCCCTCCCCCCGTCCTGGGTCAGGCTCCAGCGGGTGGTCCATCGGCGCACTGTGTGTCCAGGCCAGCGCACAGGCACGGGGCCCGGCACAAGCCGCAGGGCCCAGGAGGGGCCTGGGGAAGAGACTGAGGCCCCTGGGGGGCGGGGGGGAAGACGCGTCCCGAATCCAGGTTGCGACCCCTGACCCGCATCGGAAAGTGTTTCGGTTGGCGGTGGCTGGGGGGGAGCCGGCCGGTCTCCGCGGCCTCCCCTGTATATCATTAACTCTGCGCAGCGGGGGCGCGTAGAGGGTCCAGGAGAGACCCCGGCGACGCCCCGCCGCGCCCGGCTCGGAACACAATGTCCCCACGACGAGGACAAGATTAAGCACAAGGCAGAGAGCAATGCTGCGGGCGATTCACACGCCCTCGGAGCGCTGTGTTAAAGCGTGTGAATAGCGCGCTCCCCTCGCGCCGCCGGCCCCTCGGCCGCGCATACCTCCCGGTTGCTATGACTGGCTGGCTATGGCCTAATCGCCGACGAGGGGGAAATTCATATAAAATATCGCGGGCCATTGTGGGCCTAACGCGGCGTGACAGTGGCTCACAAAGCCAGATTCATTAGCCCCAGCAGGTAATCGGGACGCCGGCCGCGCTGCCGGCCGGGCGGTGTCAGGGGCCGCGGCCGCGGTGGGGCGCGGGCACATTCCGCTCTCAGGTGCCCCCTCCTTTGTGCGGCCGCCTTCGCGACACCCCCTCCCGCGGGCCAAGGCCGGTGGGCGTCGTCGGAGGGGCGCACCTGCTGGCCCGGGGCTCTGGCAGGCCTCCCGACCGTCTGGCGGCCCCGCGGAGCCGCAGTCCCCTCCTGGTGCTGGAGCGTCGGTGGGCGGAGGAGGCGCCAGCGCACTCAGTGCTCTGGGGGAGCCTTGGGGGCCCGCGCTGGCCAGAGGGAGGGAGACGGGAGCGTCTGCTGGCCTGTGCCCCCGCTCAGGCGTGGCAGGAAAGGGGCAGGGTACCCTGACCTGCCCTTCTGTGTCCTCCCCTCCCCCGGGCCTCACCTGCCAGGTGGCCAGGGCCCTGGGAGGCCCCAGAGAGGGAGAGAGCTCAGTAAGGCCTGCACCTTGTTTATGCTTGGGGTGCCACATGCACCCCATGTTCTCCCAGATGCTCCAGGCCCTCACCGAGGCTGGGTACCCCCATCCTAGGCTCTGGGAAGGCCCATCAGTTGTGGGCACCATAGATACCACAAGGGATGTGCTCTCCTCATCCAGAGCATCGGGAGGACTCATGGTGGGTGCAGGCTGGGCAGTGCTGGTATGTAGAATGGGGGTTCACCCCACACACCTGGTGGGAGGGAAGCCACAGCGGGGTGTGCTCAGGGAGCCTCCTTGCAAGGTGGTCGAGTGCTGGGGCTGAGGACTGGGAACCCCTGCCCTGGCCAGGGCCACTGTGGTTGCAGGCAGTGTCCTGGGGGGCTCCATAGAGACAGGAGAGCCCTCCCCCCACCCCCGCTGCACTCCTCTGCACACATGTGAGCAGCACTAACCTTGGTGCTTTGGGGGTCTTGCCTCAAGGTCAGCCCTGCCCAGGGGAGAAACACAGCCCGGTGTCCCAAAGGGTCTTAGGGAAGTGAGCTCACCTGAGGGAGGGCCCTTCCTCTGCCTCTGGTCAGCCAAGAAAAGTTCTGATAGGCCCTGTAGCTCTCAGGGGCACTCATACCTACCCTGCCCTGGGCCCAGGTCCCTCCCTGCAGCCATCTGACAGGAGACAGACCCCTAAGTCCCAAAGGCTGGCAATCAGGAGCCAGGCTTCATGTGGGGGCCAGACAGAATGTCTGCCGCACATGCAGGAAGGGGGGATGCCAGAAATCCCCCATATCAGCCCCCTCATGTGCTTCTGATGAGGGAGGTGTCAGAGCCCCCCATATCAGCCCCCCAAGCCCCTCTGATGGGGGAGGTGTCATAGACCTCCATTTTGGCCCCCTCAAGTCCCTCTGATGGGGGATGTCAGAGATCCCCCATATCAGCCCTCTCTTGTGCTTCTGATGGGGGAGGTGTCAGAGCCCTGCATATCAGCCCCCAAGTCCCTCTGATGGAGGTGTCAGAGCCCCTGTTTTTAGCCCCCCATGTCCCTCTGATGGGGGGAAAGCGTCAAAGCCCCTGTTATTAGCGCCCCCCCCTCCCACTGACGTTCCTCTGATGGGCAAGTATCAGAACCCTCCATGCTAGGCCCCTGCACATCCCTGTTAAGGAGGTGGTATCAGAAATCCCCTCCCCCTTCCCCATGCTCCCTCCCTTCTCCTGGCTGGGTGCCATTTGGGGGCCTCCCTCCACAGGGACACATGCTGGGTCTGGCCACCATCTTGAGGAGGGGGTGAATTTGCGAGTCATGGAGCCCTAGGGTATAATAGAGCCTGTGGGCTCAGCCCAGGGTTTCATCAGAATCACCTGGGGACCCTTTAGAGAAATAGGTGTCCTTCCAAGAACTGTGGCCCGGGGCCCACAGGTGTCTGCACTGATACACTGACTGGAGTGACTGGTGCTGGGGCAGCCCCCAGGCCGTCCTCTCTGCAGTGCTTCCTGAGGGGTCCACCCAGGCAGACACAGAATGTTCCAGAAGCTTCACCTCATCCATCAGTGGTCACATCTGAGCCACAGCCCCCTTCTGGGACCTTCTGCTGCCAGAGGTCACATTTGTTTCTTAGAAAAGCCCTCCCAGTGCACCCTCGGGCTAATAGTCTCATCACAAGAGCATATATGAGTGTCCATATCCTCTCATCCAGTGTAAGCTCCCACAGCCTTCCCCCAGGAGAGGACAGGTGGGCCCAGCCACCTCGAGGCTGCAGCCACCGAAACGGCCTGGTGCAGGAGCCTTACTGGGGGTGCAGGAGCCTCTCCCTCCACCCTGTCTGGGCTCAGCACTCACTACTGTGCAGCCCAGGGTCTGTGGCTGACCCACTCTGAGCCTCTGCATGCTTGGGCTGAAGGGGCCTGCAGAACCTGTGATAGCAGCGGGCAAAGAGGAGTGCCCCTCCTCCTGCCTGAGCCGGTTCTCTCAGCCCCAATAAAAGGATTTGCCAGAGTCAAGGCAGGGTGGCCTGTTGGTCCCTGGTGAAACAGCCCCCCAAGGGGACCTCCCCACAGGAAGGTCAGCTCCAGAACAGAGGCTGCAGCCTTCTTGTCCACTTAAAACACAGTCAATGCTCAATTAACGGTTGCTAACTGCTAGCTACATGGTGAAACGTGCAAGATGAACCTTCTTCAATATAAAGTACTCTGAAAAAACACCCCTTTTTTTCTGTTAAATGTTCTTTCCTGAAATTATGATAGTTAAGCTTGTCTTATCCTCTCATGAAATAGTAAAAGTAACAACACTTGGCAATCTTGATTCAGTCCTCAAATGATCTCTGATACTTGACAAGCCCATGGAACCCAAATCTGGAAGAAAGAATTTGTTAAGGTGCCTAGTTCTAAAGTTCTGAAACCCAGGGAAGCAAAGTAACTGCCGAAGCCGATCTCACAGGTGACACCTAGTGCCCCACTGACCTAGCTGTGATGGAGCCAGTTGGACATCTCTCCCTGCCCTCTGCTAGACACCCACCTCTCACCACATGGGACTCCCTCAGCTGCCCCAGACATTAACCATCCATCTGTCTATATCCATCCACCCATCCATAAATCCATCCATCTATAAATCCATCCATCCACCATCCATCCATTCATTCACCATCCTTCCATCCACCCATCCATCCATCCATCCACCCATACATCATCCATCCAATATATATCCCCACCCACTCATCCATCCACATACCCATCCATCCATCCATCCACCCATCCATCCAACCATCTACACACTCATTACCCACCACCCTCCATCCATCCATCCACCCATCCACCCACCCACCCACTCACCCATCCATCCTTCTAATATTCATCTGTCCACCATCCATCATCCATCCATCCATCCATCCACTCATCTACCCATCTATCCATCCATCCATCCTTCTACTACCCATCTACCCACCCACCCATTCATCCAGCCAGGCAGCCAGCCACTCACTCACCAGTTAATCTACCCATCCATCCATCCATCCCAAGCCTGCCCCAGAGTTCACACTGCCACTGTGTGTCATTGTTTCCTCTATTCTATTCCTCATAAACTGTAAGATCCCAAAGGCAGGTGACTTAGCACAGCCCAAAGCAAAGAACCTGATCCACAACAGTAGAGTCTCTCACTAAAGGCAGGATTCCCCTGGTTCACCCTCCACCTTGCCAATGCAGGGATTCCTTCCACTTGATAGTGGGTCATCCAGCTTCTACTTAATTAATGATTAGATGGGTAATTCCTTGAACTTTAAAAATCCTGGGCTGTTAGAAATCTCATCAGAGAGAGCAGCAATCACTATCTTACAGATTTCTTACCATGGTTCTTGAGAATGGGCACCTTACATCTTACTCACCTCATATTCCTAGTTTTGAGCCTAGTGTGTAGCTTCTTATAGACTCTCAGATCCTGGAGGGGTAAATGGCTGGCTGGCTGGTTGGATGGATGGATGGATGGATGGAAGGATGGTGGATGGACGGACAGATGGATGGATGGATGGATGGAAGGGTAGTGGATAGATGGATGGATGGATGGATGATTTGATGAATAAATTGATGGTGGATGGATGAATAAATGGATGGTGATGGATGGATGGATGTTTTGATGTACGTATACATGGATGCTGGATGGGTGAATAGATGGTTGGATGGATGGATGGATGGTTTGATGGATAAATTGATGGTGGATGGATGGAGGGATGGATGGATAAATGGATGGTGGATGGGTACATGGATAGATAAATGGATGGTGGATGGATACATGAATAGTGGATGGGTGGAAGAATGGATAAATGGATGGATGGATGGATGGATGGATGGATGGTTTGATGGATAAATTGATGGTGGATGGGTGGATGGATGGATAAATGGATGGTGGATGGATACATGGATAGTGGATGGATGGACAGATGGATGGATGGATGGATGGATAAATGGATAGATGGTAGATGAATGGAAGGAAGAATAGATCATTGATACTTTGCATGAACTCCGTAACTAATTAGTAATGAAACAATGGCAAATTTCTGGCAAAGATGGTTTTCCGCATGGAGGATGCTTAACTCACAGAATGACTTTTCCACTAAATTCCCTTTCTTCTTCCTTTTTCCAACCCTGACCTCACCTCCAAAATTATGATAGTCATTTTTCACATATCTTATACTCTCATGGAAAAGCAACAAGCCTTGGCAGTCCTAATTCAGTCCTCAAATGATCTCTGGTGTTTGACAAGCCTGCGAAATCCGAGTCTGGAAGCAAGATGGGTATAGTCCTGAAGTTCTGAGACCCAGGGAGGCAGAGCCCATCTCACGGGTGTGAAGAAGAATCCTGGGGCCAGCAGGGCAGTCCTGAGCAGCTCCAAAGGCTCATGCAGGCTCTGTCCCAGGGACTTGGCAAACTGGCAGCATTGGCCCTTTGGCTTCCCTCCCAGGGGCCTATGCCCCCTCTTCTCTTGACCTGCCGCAGCCCATTGCCAGTGACAGTGACATGATGGAGGTGTCTCCAATCTCATTCCAAAGATGTGATTCCCTTCCCACGGTGTGATGGCTCCCCTCCCACTCCCTAGCTGCCTCTGTTGTGTAAACAGAAGCAGAAATGTCTGACAAAGCAGCTGTCAGTGGCTAAGAACTTTCCTGTGACTGGGGTGGCTGCCAGGGCTCCAGACCCTGGTCGGAGTCCTCACTGTGTCCTCCCCACGCACAGCCTCAGGGGAGCCCTGTCCTACCTCCTCCTACTCCAGCCAGTAGGCTCATGACCTGTGGAAATCTGATAAAAGCAATGGGCTCTCTATCCAACACACACACACACACACACACACACACTTTCCGGCATGCCCTGTGATTCCTGCCCCAGTGAAGCCTAATCCCACACCCCTGGGTCAGATGTCCCTGCTACTGTGAGGTGTCACCTGGACATGCTGGGGGTCTTCCTTCTCCATGACCTCAGCATGTCTTTTAACTTTTTCTTTAGAAAGAATTGTAGACATACAGAAATGTGGCAAGAGCGATGTTCAGGGTCCATGTCCGCTCCCAGACATCCCCAGTGCTAGCAAAGCCAGCTGCATCCATCAGCACAAAGATCCGTCCATGATAACTACACTCCCAGGTTTCTCCCATTCTCCCACCCATCTGGTATCCCATCCTGGGTATGCCTGGCCCTGGCCCTTCGTGCCCACAAGACTAGGAGGAACCAGGTCAGGCCTCTTGCGTCTATCTGACGTTTCCTGATTCTTTGCTGAGAAGGCCTCCATGGTGTCCCTGGAGCATCTTCTCAGGAGGCACATTGTGTCAGCCACCTGTCCACTGCTGTGGTCCCCGCAGCCCCAACCCCTCAGGTAAGGTGGGGTGGGCCAGGCGTCTGCAAAGTCAGGGCACGGCCATCCCAAAGTGCTTGGAGGCTGTGACTTCTGTTTCTAAGCAGACTCTCTTTGCCAGAACAAGCTCTCATGGTTTTCTGGCCATGGGTCTTGTGGCCTCTCCTTAGAGGCTTCCTTTCCTCATGAACAAGTTGGAGGCAGGCTACAAGGTAGCGTCAGCCTTCAGGACCTCATGTGTGACGAGCCCCTTCCTTACTGGGTAGGGGAGATTGAGGCCCACAGGGGAGGGAGGCCAGGGCTGGGTCACACAGCCAGCTGGTGAGAGAGCAGGACAGGACTGAATTCTTCCTCCAAGTTCAAGGGAGACCCCTCCCCCTGCCCTGAGCACGCCCTTCCCCTTGAGTGTGTCTGGTGACCTGGCCCCTCCTGGCCCCTCTGCCTGAGCCTGTTAAGCGGCCACACCCTTGTTCAAGGAAGGTGCAAGGCCCCAGGCTCGCTGGCTCTCTGCTTATCTCAGAGGAGGGGAGGCATGTTCTCCAGGAGGAGCAGTTCTGGCCCCCTGGGCAGGAGTTGGTACCCAGGGCCTGGAGAAGGGCCACCGGGGGCCCTCAGCCAGCTGGAAGTAGCAAGAGGGCGGAAGGCACCCGGCTGTGTGCACTGAGATCCAGGAATACCTAGGAAACACCTGCCTGGCCCAGCAGCCCACATGCCCTGCCTGGAGGGCAGGAGCAGCCCCAGGCCTGGGTTCTGGAGGGGTGAGGACCCAAGGAGCCAAGCCCATCCTCAGGGAAGGCAAAACAAAGGCGTGGCTCCGCTGGAGTGCAGGGACAGAAGGGCAGGGGGTCTACAACCAGGGCACACTGGCCTTTATTCACCGTGCCTTGGGCCCATAGAAGGCCACTCCATGCCTGCTCGAGAACTGCTGGCCGTATTATGGAAGCAAAGTGAGGCCAAGGCATCAAGCATCTGGGGGAGGTGGCCGCTGGCTGGCCGTTGGGAAAAGGGGCAGGGAAGGATGCTGAGTGGGCAGGGGTGGAGATCCAGTCTCATGGCACAGGCCTGTCCAGAGTAGGCTCTGGCCCTGCTGGGCCTCCCCGTCCATCCCAGGGCCCGGCCCTCTGCTTAGACTGGGCCCTCGCTCCCCACCCACCATCTACAGGAATTGGAAACCAAAAATGAACGAAACACAGCCCCCCACCCCAGGGAGCTTGCATGCTGGGGAGAGGACTGAAGAGAGAGCTTCCTGGGCCAGGCACCAACCGCACCGGGACTGCAAGGCCCGTACCCTGAAGAGCAGACAAGGGACAGGGCAGGTGCACGTGACCAGAGGAGCAGTGGAAATAGCCTGAGGGAAGGACGAAGGCTGAGTGTGGGGGAGGCCCATGTGCAGGTGAAGCAAGGACATAAGGCCAGGAACTCCAAAGGGACCAAGCACAGCCCATGTGTGCATACGTATGTGCATGTGTGTTTGCCTGCATGGCTGTGCATGCGTGTGCATGTGCATGTGTGTGTGTGTGTGTGCAACATATGTGGCACATGCATGTGGATGGGGGAAGCTGCAGGCTGGGAGTGCAGGTTCCAACCAGGAGCCTCTGATGGTGCAGCTGGCTGATGCTGAAAGCTGGACTCACAGGGAAGGGGGGGGGCAGTGCCAGATGAATAAATGTGGGATTTTCAGTGACAGGTGTGCTGGGTGCTGAGTGAGTCTCAGTGTGTGCATGCTCCTGGCTGGAACCCTCACTGCTCCCCTGCCTCCACCTGCCTGGGCTTTGGGGCAGGCAAGCCTGAGGAAGAGTGAGGGGTAGCCTACAGCCTCTGCTGGTTCCCCAGGGTGAAGCCCCCACCATCCCCCTCCCAGGACCAAAGTCCCCCCCCCCCGCCCACCCCCCTCCCAGGGTAAAGTCCCCCCACCCATCCCCCTCCTGGGACGAAAGCCCCCCTGCCCATCCCCCTCCCAGGACAAAGTCCCCCATCTGCCCATCCCCCTCCCAGGGTGAAGCCTCCCTGCCCAACCCCCTCCCAGGACCAAAGTCCCCTGGGTACTGATGTGGGTCAGGAGGCAGCAGCATCCCCGTGACTGTGACAAGAGCCATTGGGAGCCCCAGCACCGTCCAAGCCTGCTGCCCAGGATGGATGCGGGGACACAGCAGGGCACACGCCCCATGCCCGGCATGGAAGGCCAGGTCGGGCCCACCCCCACATGCACGTGTATATACTGCAAAACGATCACCAAAATGATTGTCTGGTGACTACGCATTACGCACAGCCTGGTTACAGTTGTTTCTCTTGTGACCGGAACACGTAAGACCTCTTAGCAAGTTTCAAGCACACAACACAGTATTGCTGACAAGTCACCGTGTGGTGCATCATGTCCCCGGACTTACTGATTTGGTGCCACAGTTTTCTGTCCATTCACCTGTTGATGGACATTTGGAAGCTTCCAGGTTGAGGCTATTACAAATAAAGTAACCATGATGTTTGCTCCCTGGTCTCTGTGACCACCTCATTTCCTCAAGGGGTGAATACCCAGCTGAGTGGCCTGGTCACCTGGTACACATAGGGTTGCAAGAAGCCATCAAACTGCTTTCCTAGATGCAGCACCAAGTTCCCCAGCAGTGCACAGGGCTCAGATTCTGCACATCCTCTCCAGCACTGGCTCTGATCTGACCTTCATATTACAGGGGTCCCTGTGGCTCTTCACGGGGAGTGATGTCCAGCATCTCTCCTGGGGCCCGTAGGCCCTCCAAGTACTTTTTCCCAATACCCACCCTCCTCCTTGGGTCCTATGCACAGGGCACCCCTCTCCCCTGCAGCCCTGCCTGGCCTCCAGCACCCATGTCCACCCCAGGTGCCCAGAGCCCTGCCCTGAAAGGGGCAGCGATGCCCAGGGCTCGGCTTCACCACCCCAGCCCTGCCAGGTCCTACCCACCCTGTTGCCTCTCTCCACAGCCACCCGGGAGTCCGCCTTTGTGCATGCCATTGCCTCTGCCGGCGTGGCCTTTGCCGTGACGCGCTCCTGTGCTGAGGGCTCCGCCACCATCTGTGGCTGCAGCAGCCGCCACCAGGGCTCCCCGGGTGAGGGCTGGAAGTGGGGCGGCTGCAGCGAGGACATCGAGTTCGGTGGCATGGTGTCTCGGGAGTTTGCAGACGCACGGGAGAACCGGCCAGATGCCCGCTCTGCAATGAACCGCCACAACAATGAGGCTGGACGCCAGGTATGTTGACAGCTCCTGGCTCGTCCTGGGGGAGCATGGGGCAGTGGCTGTGACCATGACCCTGCACACTCTGGGGTGCACAGGGGGTCATCCATCCAGGCCCAGTGCATCCTGGGGGTAGAGTGGGGAGGCATCCTACCATGGGCCTGTGGGGTCTGGGGGATGCACTGGGAAACCCCTCTGGCCACGTTCCTGAGGCCCCAGAGAAATAGAAGCTTTCTGGGCAGGATGTGTGACCTGGTTCCCTGCAGGGTGTGGTTTGTTGGGAGTATTGTGGGAGGGCTGACTGGGGTGGCAAGGCCATCTGAAACAGCCCGGTGCAGTTAAGGCCACTGGAAGGCAGGGGGGATAAGGGTCTGCCCTGCAGGAATGCCCACAAGTCCAGGGAGGAAGACAGCGAGGCCACTACAGCACAGCGTGGGGAAGTTCTGTGATAAGGAAATGCACATTCTCAAGGTGACTCAGGCACTGCAGAGGGGCCACACTCCAGGCTGGCATCTCAGAAAAAGCCTCCTGCTGGCAGTAGCATTGAGAGGAAATGTGCAAAGTAACCAGCAGTTATCTAGGTTGGAGGGAGGCCAGGAGAGCCTCAGGCAGCCTACAGTGTAGGACAGGACTGCAAGTGAGGTTGTCTGGAAGAACAGAACACGGAAAGCAGAGGAGGGACAGAGAAACAGGGACCAAGCCGTGAAGGGCTCTGTAAGCCCTGTTCGAAAGGACTGGGCCCAAAGGACTGACCGCCTATGCGAGGGGATCCATGTGGGGACCTGGAGGGCTCCAGCAGATTGATCACCACAAAGATGGTGCTGGCCTTGGAACCAGCGGCTTCACCTGCCAGCAACAGAAAACAAGATGAGTGACTCATCTTCATGTTGGGCACAAAGCACACCGTCAGATGTGAAAGTGCCCTGTTAAAAGCATAGGAAGCCCACCAGTATACAGTCCCCTGACTTATCCCAAGGACAATGAGTCCAGTGCAGACAAAAAAATAGTCTCTTTTCAATAAATGGTGCTCAGTGAATTGGATAACGATATGGTGGAAAAAATTAACCTGACTCCTACTTCACACCGTATAGAAAGCCAATTACAAACCCAAATGCAAAAGGTAAAACAAAATGAAACAAAAATGTTAGGAAGAAAACATGAAAGAACATCTCTGTGACCTTGGAGTAGGCAAAGATTTCTTTTTTCTTTCTTTTTTTTTAAGTTTATTTTCTTTGAGAGAAAGAGACAGAGAGAGTGGGGGGGGGGGGGCAGAAGGAGAGGGAGAGATAGAATCCCAAGCAGGCTCCATGCTGTCAGTGCAGAGCCCAACATGGGGCTCAATCCAAGAAACCATGAGATCATGACCTGACCCAAGATCAAGACTCAGACACTTAATCGACTGAGCCCCAAAGGGGCTCATCAAGGGTGCTATCTCTAGGACATCACTCCTCAGTTTAGCCTGGGATCCTGAGGACTAAAGGAAAACCAGAAGTAGCCCAGCCCTTGTACACATGTGCAGGCTAGAAAAATCCCAAGATCTGAGAACAAATTATGGTGATTCCAAATTGCTGGTTTTCCCATGCACCTGGAAAAAGGCAGACAAATCCTCTTTGGAGGATGATAACCTTATTCAATGTTTAAAAAATGTTACTACAAATAATTTTTCAACCACAGTGTCCAGCACATAATCAAAGATAACCTATCACATGAGCTGGTGACAGAATGAGTGATCATCAGCAAAAATCACAGAAATGAGTCCACAGGGACTCCAGATACTACAATTACGAGACACAGATTGTGAAAAAATATACATGCTTATTTGGGTTTACAAAGCCAAAATGCGAGTCTGAATGTTTCAGCAGAGAACTGGAAACTATAAAAAGCATAGAATATATTTAGGAAACAATCACATCGCAATTGTAGAACTGAAAGATGTATGAGAAATCCCAGCGAAAGACAACAAAGTGAACATAAGCATTTCCCTCTGCGACCTCCCAGAACCCCACTAAAATGATAACAAATGAATGCCATAACATATAAATTCATGATAACTCCTTAAAACGTGGAAAGCAGTACCTAACAATGGCAGCCAGAGTTTGCAAACTGAGAAGCAGATCCATGAATAACTGGGTCTTAGGAGAAAGCAGAATCCTAAACCAGTAGAGGAGAACTCTGACAGCCAACCCAGGAACTACTAGTAACAGGTGTCTTGAAAAGTATAGACAAATACTGGGTCTAAAAACAGGAAATGGATTGATCATCTATTTTAAAAGCAATTCGGAACCCACCAGGTTTTCTGTCCATCTCCTTACATCCAGGAAACACCCGTCCTTTACAATGGCAGAAGTCTGGGTATGTAGTCTCTGAAAAGGGCAAAGCACAGTGTGTCTGGACTGAGGGACACCAAGCACAGCCTGGTTTCCCAAGTGAAAGTAGTCCCCATCTACACATGCATTTCTCTTCCTAGTCTCAATATGCCAAGGTGAAGCTTGACCCTCCAGACAGGAGTCAAAGATTCTCCCCTGGGAATTGGACCAACCCAAGAGGAGACTTAAAGATACCTACCTGGGACTCCCCCATGGTCACAGCCAGGTCACACTGTAGTGAGGGCCCATGCTGACAAGTCTCCACCAAGCACATGAGCTTCCAACAAGATGTTTAGTGTCCTGCTTTTATTTTATTTTTTAATGTCTATTTATTTTTGAGAAAGAGAGAGACAGAGCATGAGTGGGGGAGGGCAGAGAAAGAGGGAGACAAAAAACCCAAAGCAGGCTCCAGGCTCTGAGCTGTCAGCACAGAGCCCAACACGGGGCTTGAACACACAAGCTGTGATCATGACTTGAGCCAAATCAGGTGCTTAACCAACTAAGCCACCTAGGGGCCCCTGGTATCCTGCTTTGAAATATGAGCAGACATCCAAGGATCACAGGACATCTGAGGAAGGACTCCTGTAACCACAAAGTTAAAGACCAAAACAAACAAAAACAAAACTTATGGGAAAGAGACATTGTAAAGAGAGATGAAAACTTCAAAACTACCACTATTTCAGGCACCTGGCTGGCTCAGTCGGTAAGGCATGCAACTCTTGATCTCAGGGTCATGAGTCCGAGCTCCATGTTGGGTGAGAAGATTATATATTTTCTATTTAACTTATTTTTTTAATTTACATCCAAGTTAGTTAGCATATAGTGCAACAGTGATTTCAGGAGTAGATTCCTTAATGCCCCTTACCCATTTAGCCCATCCCCCCCCCCACAACCCCTCAAGTAACCCTCTATTTATTCTCCATATTTAAGAGTCTCTTATGTTTTGTCCCCCTCCCTGTTTTTATATTTTAAAAATTAAAAAAAAAATTGAAACAATTTTAGGGACACCTGGGTGGCTCAGTCGGTTAAGTGTCTGACTCTTGATTTTGGCTCAGGTCATGACCTCAGGATCATGTTGTGGGATTGAGCCCTGAGTCAGCCTCTACACTGAACATGGAGCCTGCTTGGCATTCTCTCTCTCCCTCTCTCTCTGCCCCTCCCTCACTTGCACTCTCTCTCTCTTTCTCCTAATAAATAAATAAACACTGTTTTAAAAAAGAAAGAAAAGAGTTAAAAAAAAAACCACTATACCCAGAGATATAAAATACTGTCCCATAAAATTGGAACAGGATGTTAAATTAAAAGAATATTCAGAGAAGGAAAAAATGCCACTAGAAATTGAAAGTAGGATAGCAGAAACAAATCTCCCAGCAGAAAGGTTGGCAGTTACTTGAGACACCCTTCTATAAAGTAGAGGAAAATAACAAAGAGATGGAAAATAGGAAAGAATGGAGAATATGGAGGTTCTGTCAGAGACAGTCAATGGTGAACATGAAGAAGAAATCAGCAAAGAAGGCAGGAAGGTTCCCAGGACTGAAGATCACAAGTTTCAGACCAAACAGCCCAAATAAGTGACTGGCATATGAAAGAGGAGACCCATACCAAGACCTAGCGTTATGAAGTTCACAGCCCATGACAGAGAAGCCCTCCAAGCCTTGGGTTTCATGCAAAGGATTGGGAATCAAAATGGCATCGGAATTTCCAAGAACAACAATGGAAGCTGGAATAAAAATGGAGTGCTGCTTTCAGAGTTCAGAAGGGAAATAATATTGTAAACCAAGAATTTTATACCCAGCTAAACCATCCTGTCAACTTTTCAAGTAGAAAAACTGTGTCTTCAGACATGTACATTTCACAAAATTTACCAGAAGGTCTCTCAAAGAGATGTCTCCGAGAAGCTGAAATCTTAGAATACATGATATGTTTGAACATCTTGAAGAGAATATTTACACAGTTTGGGGAAAGTCTGAGTCTGAATCCGTGATAAGTACATTAAAAACAGCAACAAGAAAGTTTTGTAGGAAAGAAAAAGTAATCATGCCCTATAACAGGGCTCAGCTGGGTATGACATTGAACACAGTTCCAATAGCATCAGCACTCGATATCCATGTAACTGGATTCTGCTTTAGTTTTTTGGGGTGGAGAGGGCTGGGGAGATGTGCATTGGCATGTTTGGGTTGATGATAAAGAGCTGACTTCCCACCCTCCATGGTGAGAGGGGAGACATTGCCGAGCCCCCCAAACTCAAGGAGTAGCAAGCAAACATTCTATTAGAGATGCAAGATGCACAAGTTGTTGCCTTGGCCGGTCAGTCAGGTGCTGTGTGTGCATGGTCGTGGGAGCAAGTCTCAGGAACTCTTGGTCTCTTTAAAGTATATGCATGTATAACTTTGACAAAAGTAAAATTAAAGAGACTGAAGAGGTCTCTGGAGAAAAGAAGAAAATGGAGATGAGACAGAAATTAACTGAGAGGAGGGATGCAGTCATTACAGATACCCCCGGAAAGGGCCAGTATGAGAGGGAAGTGTAGGTGAGGGGGACGGGGTGCAGGCAGCATCTGGACACAGAGCTCACCTTACACTGCCCAACAGGAATATAACGGGACTCATGTACAGACACAGAGCCCACCTTACACTGTCCAGCAGGAGTATAATGGGACTCGTGTATGGACACAGAGCCCACCCTACACTGTCCAACAGGAGTATAACAGGACTCGCGTACGGACACAGAGCCCACCTTACACTGTCCAACAGGAGTATGATGGGACTCACATACATACTTATGCATTTTCTAGTAGCCACATTTAAAGAGGAAGCAAGTGGCATTAGTTTTACCATGAAATTTTATTAAGGCCAGTATATCAACCAATGTGTTATCAGTGCCATAATGGTCACAATCAATATTAAAATAGTGAAGGGGATATTTTATGTACTTTTCTTGCATGAAGCCTGGGGACTCTGTGCAAGCCAGCATCTGGTTTGTACATACAGCACACCACACTGTGGACTGGCCACATCTCAAGGGGTCACAGGTGGCAGGTGCCCACCACAGTGGGCAGTGCAACCTTAGTTCGGATTAAGTCACAGGCCCCTTCACCCCCAATCCCATCCCTTCCCTCAAAGACAGAAGGAAAGAGGGGCACCTGGGTGGCTCAGTCGGTTAAGTAAGCGACTCTTGGTTTTGGCTCAGGTCATAATCTCATGGTTGGTGAGTTCGAGCCCCACATGGGGCTGTACACTGACAATGTGGAGCCAGCTTGGGATCTCTCTCTCCCTCTCTCTGCCCCTCCCCTGTTCGTTCTCTCTGTCTCTCAAAATAAATAAATACACTTAAAAATTTTTTAATAAAAATAAAAAGAGAGAAGGAAAGAAACACATTCCTCAAGACCCCAAGATCCCCCAGCCTTGTCCCCCTGCACTACCTCCCTCCTCTTCCTATTCCCTTACAGCCCCATAAATTCAGTTTTCTGGGCCCTGAAGGGGCTCTGCTCAAGCCACCCCCATTATCCGCGCTCAGTTCAGCCCCCAGCTTTGCCACCAGGCCATGTACACATACATCCTCTTGGCTGCGGTTTTGGGTTCTCCAGGTCAGAATTAATGTCCTCCCTCCTGCATGCCTGAACCTGATCATTACTCTCCGTCCCTTCCCTCCCTCCCTCCCCCAGTCATAAGACACAGCCAAGGAGAGAGGTGAAGCTGTCAGGCACCAGAGGTGCCCTCCGGTGATCTTGGGTCGGCCAGGGGAGGCATTGGCTCAAGAGGTGGCACTGGTGACGCATGGAGAGGGGACTTTATGGAACAGACAGGTTGCACTGAGTTTGCCAGGAGAACATGGGGCGGGGGGACCACAGGCAAGAGCACAGCCCCCGGGAAGGGGGGGAGAGCCCCCCTCCCCCCGCACATACTAGCTGCACTGGGCGGGCCCTGATGCCCCTCATTGGCGCGCTCCTGCAGGCCATCGCCAGCCACATGCACCTCAAGTGCAAGTGTCACGGGCTGTCGGGCAGCTGCGAGGTGAAGACCTGCTGGTGGTCGCAGCCCGACTTCCGCGCCATTGGCGACTTCCTCAAAGACAAGTACGACAGCGCCTCGGAGATGGTGGTGGAGAAGCACCGCGAGTCGCGCGGGTGGGTGGAGACCCTGCGGCCGCGCTACACCTACTTCAAGGTGCCCACGGACCGCGACCTAGTCTACTACGAGGCCTCGCCCAACTTCTGCGAGCCCAACCCCGAGACCGGCTCATTCGGTACCCGCGACCGCACCTGCAACGTGAGCTCGCACGGCATCGACGGCTGCGACCTGCTGTGCTGCGGCCGCGGCCACAACGCGCGCACCGAGCGGCGCCGCGAGAAGTGCCACTGCGTCTTCCACTGGTGTTGCTATGTGAGCTGCCAGGAGTGCTCGCGTGTCTACGACGTGCACACCTGCAAGTAGCGCGCCCGCCCCGCGTGCGGCTCCTGCAGGGGGCGGGCTGCTCCCTGGATAGGGCGGGGGCGGGGCTCCTGTCTGGGGGCGGGGCTCCCATCTGGGAGTCCCGGATGGGGGAGGACTCCTCCCCGGATAGGTCGGGGGCGGGCTCCTCTCTGGGGGGCGGTCTCCTCCCTGGATAGGGTGTTGCGGGTGGGGATTGGGCTCCTGAATCGGGAAGACTCCTGCCTGGATAGGGGTGGGCCCCCAACTGAGAGTTCTGAATGGAGGCGGGCTTCTTCCCTGATAGGGCGGGGGCGGGGCTCCAATCTGGATAGGGCAGGGCTCCCAACTAGGGCTCTTGGATGGGTGCCGGACCTTCCCCGCCCCGTCCCTAGTAGGGCGGAAATGAGGGTCCCTGGGAGGGGACTGGGCCACCCTACAAGTGCAGATTTTCTCCCTGAATGGGGCAGGGCTCCTCTCTGGGGGCGGGCCTCCGAGTGGGGCTCTTGGATGGGGGTGGGCTCCTCCCTAGAAGGGTGGAAATAGGGATCCCTGGATAGGGGCGGGGTCCTTCGACTGGTTCTGGTTTCTTCCTTCGATGGGGCGGGGCTTCTCTCGGGAGGCGGGGCCCCAGGACTAGGACTCCCCTGGATGGGATCAGGGTAACCTGTGGTAGGGCAAGGGTGAGGTGCCTGAGTGGAGTGGGGTTCTCCTACACAGGTGCGGGCTTCCTGGATGGGGACGGGGAAGGGTGGAGCTACCCCTGGAAGGGCGGGGTCCGTGGGTGGAGCACGGACGGTAGGGTGGGGAGGGGTCATCTCTGGGGGCGGGGCTCCCGTGCTGCCCCCCCTCCTCCCCACCGGCCTACCTGTAAGGTTCCGCTACACCTCGCCCGAGAGAGGAGCAGCTTCTCAGGGCGGAACTCGCCGCGTGGACCCCGTGGGGTGGCATCCGGCCCTCCCACCCCTTCCTATGGGCCCTGGAGTCCACCCTCCAAGTCTGGTGCTCTGCAACAATTCAGGCGACTGGAGGTCTTGTGACACCCCTCCCTCACCCTGGCATCTGCCACAGCTCGCAACCAGGAACCTACCGGGAAGACGCTCACCCTGCTGAGCCCCAAGAACTGGGGAAAAGACAAGGAGTCCTGTAGCAGAGGGGCCTGGCCCCCAAGGCCTAGCTGTGCCCTGGCTGCTATGTGCTCCTGCCTCAGACCGCCCCCGGGCCATCTTCCCAGGAACCCAGGCTGCAGTCAGACCTGATGAGCTGGGACCTCTACTATGCAGACTGCCTGGCCCACCGTCCTCCCTGTCCTCACATCTCACATCCACCGGAGAGGAGCAAAGCTGGAACTGGAAACTTCCAGCCCCACCCTGTCTCCCTCTGAGCTTCTGGACCTCCCTGCACCTCCCTGGTCCACTGCCCTTGTAAGAGGAAGGCAGGAAGGGGGCCAGACTGCCCCAGCAACTCATCTCTGCTGCTGTCCAGGCCCTGCCCTGCCAGACTCCATACCCTGCCTCAGATGCTCACTTGGATTTGGGCTGCATTGTTTGGGAGTTTTGAGGAGGATGGGTCCACACCCATGCTGCAGGCAAAGGACCCACAGCCCCCAGAAGGGTGGTCTTCCCTCCCCTTGCCCCCCACCCTCGCCGTGGCCAGGACTGACCCCAGCTCCTGCTGCTGTGTGCCTGACCTGGCTGCCACTAGCCATTGTTCTGGAGCCTCCCCCTGACTCATCTGCCCTGCCTGGGAACCAGAGGCTGATGGACCCTTGGCCACTGCCCACAGGGACCTCCCACCAGGAGACCTGTCCCCACCCAGCCTCTGCCACTGTGAAATGTGCCCCAGCCCCTGGCCCTGAGGGCCCGCACCCAGGCAAGGTGCCTGGCACACCTCTGAGGACACAACCTCCCTCTGCCTTGAATTGTGCATTTTTGATTTTAATTTTATTTCCGATGCTGCTATATCCACCATACACTGGAGCTAGACAAACAGATGTGTTGTTGTTGTTGTCGGTTTCCTTTTCTTTCTATGAAAGAAACTATTTTAGTCATAGCTTGTGAGTTTTGAACCATGGGGAAAGTAAAAAACAAACAAAAAAAAAAAGAAGAACTAAATGAGCCTGGATTGTACTGGATTTTTGGCAATGGGTTGGCGAGGCACAGGGGCTGGATTGGCGGTGGTCCTCTGGGAGGGGAGATGTCTGAAGGCCATGACAGAGGAGCATGCCTCAGGGACCCCTGGGGCCTCTGCTGTGGCCTCCACAGGCCGGAAGTCCAGGACAAGGAAGAGGGATGGCCACCAAGGAAAAGAGGTGGCCCTGAGTCCTGGGGCAGGGCAGACTGCAGACAGACAGAAGGGGTGCAGAGGGGTGGGGAAGGCCTGCCTGCCTCCGGGGATATGCGGTGCAGCGCGAAGACCTCACACAAATCAGTGGTGCCGTGGGTCTTCCCCCAGGTCAACTGTAAGCCCCACATGTCCCCAAATATCCATAGTACGCTTCACTCAGTGAACATTCCTGGAGGTCCCCATCATGGCCCAGTCACGGGGTTTTCCAGCAGCCTGGCCTGGCTGGGAGGCAAGAAAGACCACCTCAATTCAAGGCTCGCCAGCTGAGACAGAGCCTGAAAATCAGGGTGCCTCTCTTGGGCCTGGCCTCTCCTGCCTCTGGCCAAGGCCAACTTAGACACCACAGCTCACCTGGCTGGACTCCAGCCTGGAGGCCATGAGGAACATCTCATGCTGGCAGAGAGCCACTGCACGAGGCCCGGATCCCCCAGGGGCCCCCACCTGTTCATGTCCACGTCAGGCCAGGGGCCAGAGCTGACCCTGGGTGCCTGGCCTCCCCTCTGTGGCAGGACACAGCTCAAGTGTGCAAGGCTTGGCAGGGGTCAGCAGCTTCTAAGTGTATGGTGGGCTGCGTCCCAGCACCATGCTCAAGACCTGGGGATGAGGATGGGGTGACCCTGCCTTTGGGGCCCCCTACCTCCTTTCAGGCCAGGCAGGGAGAGCCCCAGGGGAAGCGAGGCATCCTTTTGGACAGAGTCCCACTTGGTCTCTCCGTGGCTATTGCCCACCCACGTCCACTCTACTCGGGGTATGTGGGGTCTGCAGGGTTGAACAGCAGTGGGGGCTGGGGCTTTCCCAAGGCCACACATTCACCTCTCCAAGCCAGGTGCAGGATCCCTCTTCCTGTCTCTGCCCTACTGTGCCCCATTTGTGTGCCGTGCCAGACCAATGCACAGGGAGGGAAAAAGCAGAGGGGTCAGGGGTGGGGGCACAGGCTGGGATGGGTGAGGGATGGGAGAGAGATGATAGGAAGCTAAGAGCTGAAGACCCAGCCCCCACCCTCTTAGAGGTCAGGACCAGCACAGCCACCCTGCAGGGGCCATTTGCTGGAAGGGAGGGGGCTGGGGCAGACTGGAGGAGGCCTCACCAGGGCAGACGGAGAGAAGCCCTGTGCCCGCCAGCTCAGTATCTGGAGTGTCTGGGCCTCAGGGCATCCCTGAGGGCACAGGGGCGAAGAGCCGTTCTCTGCAGAAAGGCCACAGCTGGCTGGACAAGGGCCCTGGACAGGGATGTGCAGACCCAGGGAAGGCAAGGGATCCTGGACAAGGTGGGGGTGCAGATCAAGGGCAAGAAGGCGGTCCCAGACAAGGGGGTGTAGACCCAGGGCAGGCAGGGGATCCCAGGCAGGAAGGTACAGACCCAGGGCAGGAAGGGGTCCTGGACAAGGGGGTGCTGACCCAGGGCAGGCAGGGGTACAGACACAGGAAGGTACAGACACAGGGCAGGAAGGGGATCTCGGACAAGGGGATGCAGACCCAGGGCAGGAAGAGGATTCTGGACAGGGATTCACAGACCCAGGGCAGGCAGGAGTATGCAATCCAACAGAGCCCTGTAGGATTAGAGGGAGGGCCATTAGAGATATGTTGGGGGTGGGGAGTCATGGCCTTATCCCATAGGACAGAACCTATGGGGCCAGGTGGGGCAGTGGGGCAGGACACAGACCCTGCCCTGAACTCCCAGTACTCCTCCTGCCACACCTCACCGGGCTGGCCCTCCCATGTCCCACCCCAAGGCCATGGCCTCCTGCTGGCTGTGCTGCCACCAGGTGTACTGCAGGCTGGGTTGCCCCTGCTCCAGGGCTGCAGCTGACTACTGGGGATCCCCAGCTGGGGCCCCCGGGGGTCCCCTGGGCCAGGTGGGCTGCAGGCCGATGCTCTAATAAGAAGGAGCCAGTGGTTAAGTGCACAGGGCCCAGGCCGAGGCAGGAGCATAGGCAGCCAGCCTCCTCCACAGGGTGAGTCCAGAGCAGGGGAGTCTGAACACAGCCCGAAGGCCATCCTGGGCCATAAAGCTGGATCAGACACTCGGCACAGTGTCAGGCCCTGGAGGTAGGGGGTGACAGGTGCCCTACTCCAGCCACCCTTGGGCTCCATCCACCACACACAGACATCGTGGCCACACAGCACCTCTGAGTCAGGGCCCAGGCAGGAGCCGTCCTAATTGGCACCTGCTGGGTACCAGGTGCTGGGGGCTCCACAGATGAAAGGGTTGGAGAGGCGGGTGGGGTGGGGGGCAATGCGTGGGCATGGCCACAAGGTCACAAGGGAGAATGCAGGGGCAGGGCCACCCTCAGGGGTCGACCAGACCAGGCTCTGTCCCCCAGGGACCCATAGAGGGCAAGGTGCTGACCTGAGAACACACAGCATATCAGGGACCTGGGCAGGCTCTGGCCTCTGGGTGCTGAGTGTGAGGCCCCCTTGTAGGCCTGGGAACAAGACCACTGTGGAGATGGTCTCAGCTCTCCCTGGCTTCAGGGCAGAGAGAGGAGAACCCCACCAGAAGGGGGCCAGGATGGGCTGACCCTGTCCCAAGGGGCCGCAGAGCAGGCCTGGTGTTTGGGCGAGGGGGGTGGGGAAGAAGAGCCTGAGTGAATGAGGAGGCAAAACCCTCAACTCTGCTAGCTGGCCTCAGTTTCCCTCCAGTGCAAGAGGAAGTGGGATGAGAGGTCTCCCCAGGGCCTCTCTGCTCCTGGCTTTTGCGGGTGTGGGATATTCCATCCAGAGCCCTGTCTGAAGCCTGGCCCAGCCCCCCCCCACCCAGCCCTGCCCTGACCCCCACTCAGGAGGGCAGAGCCGGGCAACCAGGCCTGGTCTCTCGGCCTTTCTGCCTCTCCCCCTCTCCAGGGAGTTGACAGCCCCTCCCGAAGCCCTGGAGAGGGCAGGAAATGGGCCGGGTGGGCCTGTTCGCAGGTAGTTGAGACAGGAGAGGAATAACCATATTAAAGGCCCGGAGGTGGTGGGGCCTCACCCCACCAGGCCCCCCTTGGCTCAGCCCCCTGCAAATCTCACACTCCCAGGCCAGCGCTTTGAAGTCCTGGAAGGGGTGTGGCCAGCCCCCTCCTCTGAGCCCCCACCAGCTCTCCCTCCCCCAGATTCCCAGACTCCCAGTTTCCTCAAGCCACCTCCCCATCCTGTGCTGAACCAGATCCTCCCAGTGCTGGGACCCCCAGGGCAGCAGGTGCAGGGCCAGCTCTGGGTCCCCCAGCCTGGCACCGAGTGCTGAGCCCACCCCCCTTACACACACACACCCTGTCCCCAGGCCCTGCATGGTGTGACCCCCTGCCCTGCATTGCAGCCTGGGCTGAATGGGCTCCAAGGACCCCCTGGCCAGGTCTTTGCCCCTGCTCTGTGGTCTGGTCTGGGGCACACAGTCCTGCCCTGGGGCTTGGGGGACACAGCCCTGGGATCCTGTCTGGGGATCATGACTCTGCCGCGGGGTCTGTTCTGGGGGACACGGCCCTGCCCTGCAGTCTGGTCTGGGCACACAGCCCTGCCCTGGGGTCTCATCTGGGGGATGCTGCCCTGCCCTGTGGTCTAGTCTGGGGGACATGGCCCCGCCCTGGGGTCTAGTCTGGCAGGACATGGTCTTGCCCTAGGGTCTGGTCTGGGGCACATGGCCCTATTCTGGGGTCTGGGGGACACAGCCCTGCCCTGGGATCTAGTCTGGGGATCATGATTCTGCCCCAGGGTCCCGTCTGGGGGACACAACCCTGCCCCGGGGCCCAGTCCAGGAGACACAGCCCTGCTCTGGGGCCTCGTCTGGGGGACGTGGCCTTGCCCTGGGGTCTCATCTGGGGAACACGGCTCTGTTCTGGGTCTGGTCTGGGGATCATGACTCTGGTCTGGGGATCATGACTCTGCCCTGGGGTCTGGTCTGGGGGACATGGCTCTGCTCTAGGGTCTGGGGGACACAGCCCTGCTCTGGGGTCTGGCGGACACAGCCCTGTCCTGGGGCCCAGTCTGGGGGACAGAGCCCTGCCCTGGGGTCTGGGGCATATGGCCCTGCCCTGGGACTCGGTCTGGGATGACCTGGAGTGACCTCACTCCCTCTGCTCCCCCTTACCCCAAGCCCCAGGTCCTCCCCAACCTGCTGATCCCTCTTGACATCCGTTTCCCTGTTGGAACCCCATCTGCCTTTATGAAACCTTCCTGTTATCCTAAGGACAGGGTATTGTGAGGTCTCGGGCTGGCAGTCAACAGCTTCCTCTCTGGAAGCCCCTTGGCCTCTGGCTAAAACGGGAACAGAGTACCTGACCTGTCTATGCCACCCTCCAACCTGGATAAGCTCAGTGTGGACTGTACATGATCCCCAAGGACAACATCCAAGGTTTGAGGAGATTGGGACAGTGCCTCTCCCATCCCACCTGGGTGGGGGCACTGCCAGCCCTAGTGTTCATAGGCACCAATGGGTAAACTGAGGCATGCTGGATGAGGGCGCTCTCCCCTGTGTGAGTGCATGAGGGCCAGGCCACCCCCATGTCCCTCCATAAAGTGGGGGAGATGGGAGCACACTCCCACCTGGCCCAGTGACCTTGGCCCTGGAGGGTTAGGTGGTGATGGCCCCTTCGCTACCTTGTGGGTCACCTGGAAAGGCTTCCAGGAGGACGTGAACATGGGGCACACTTTCTATGGCTCTTTCATCCTCTCCCAGGCCCCTGAGGCCCCCTCCACTTGTGGGAGTCCATCCCTGTAGCTGCCAGGACCAGGCGGGGTGCCCAGGGCACCAGGGAAGCCCTGGGAGGGCCCCAGCCAGGGAGCCGCCACCGCCCGCCTGGCAGCTGGGACAGGAGCTAGTCAGAAGGTGCTAATAGACGTTTAGCTGCAGGCTGGCACCTCAATCACGTCTCTCTCTCTCTCTCCCTTTTTTATTTGAGTCTCTGGAGTGCACGGTAAACAGTCATTTGGCTCTTGGGGCCCTGCAAATTGGTGTTTATGGTGTGAGGACCAGGACTCGTCCACCAAACAGCCCAGCTGGCAGGAACGGCATCGTCTGCCACCCTCCCCACCCCCCACTGTGGAGGCCCAGCTCTAGGGGTGTCTCATCCCCCCCAACTCTAAAGGACGAGGCTGTCCTGCTTCCCACAGCCCATCTAAGTGGGAGGGTTGGCACATTGCAGTCAATCCTGGAGGGGCTTCCAGGAGGAGGTGAGACTTCCATGGCAGAAAGACCCCTCCAGAGAGGAGGTCTGTGGGCTCCAGCTTCCCCAGGGGTGCCCTGCATCCAAGCCTAGTCCCTGTCACCTAACAAGCCTCCTCCAAGTCCCAATGGCAAATGTCAGGACCCCCCTCCCCCACACACACACACCCCTTCCCAGCCCCACAGCCATCTGCACAGCAGACGGCAGGAATGTGGGAAGGCTGGAGCCTCAGTGCGCAAGGCTTGTGGGACAAGGGCACTGCCTTCCTGTCTGTCCCTCGCCTGAGAACTGGGTGCAGAGAAGCAGGCAGGCCCGTGCAGAGCCTCCAGAGCATCTGAACACCCCCTCTGTCCACAGTCCACACGGTTCTTGCTAGACCAGTCCCTGCCAGCCTGTAGCCTGCAGTCTGCAGAGAGGCAAGGCGGAAAAGTGAGTAGGGCCACTTGAGGTCTGCAGCCCTGTAAGTCACTCTTCCTTGAGTGTGCTTTTAAGTCCCAGGCCTGGGCCAGAACCTTGGGAACTGAGGCGGGGGGCCACACCACCTTCCTGGCCACAGCCCGGAGCTAGCTCCTCCTCTGCTCCAGAACTTTCCATAGCTCCCCAGTGCCCACAGGATGGTGTTTGTGTCTCAGCTTGCACCTGCTGCGATCTGCCATCTGCGATCTGGTCCCACTCTGAGCTGAAGGGGGTCCTCTGATTCATGTCGGAGAGACTGACAGCAGGTAGGGCATGGCTTGCCCACAGGCACTTGGCAGAGTCTCAGGGGAAGCAGAGCCCTTAAGTCATACCCACCCCCCATGCCTTCTTTCACCCTTGCCTCCACCGCTTCAGCCACAGGGAGGCCTGAACAGCTCTGCATGTGTGTGCATGTGCCTTGGTGGCCAGGGGAGGGCTCTGATGCCAAGCCCTTCCTTGCCTTCTCCCTCGAGCTACAGACCAGAGCCTCCAAAGGAGCCCTTCCTGGCTCTAGGGCCCAGCTCTCTGCCTACCGGCAGACCCAGCTCCCAACAGGTCTACCCTCCCCAGCCCCAGCCCCAGGCCTTAGGCAGGCCAGGCTGGATGAGCCACATTAATGTCCCTGTTGGGCCACTGGCGAGCCACCCAGTACTGCCCCAGCGGCCCATATCCCTGCCAGCACTCCTGGAGATGGGGGTGAGGTGGGATGGGGGGAGCAGATGTTTCCTCCCAGTTAGGGAGGACAGATGGCTGATGTGGGGAAGCCGGTGGGGCTGGGGCCCAGCAACCAGCTTGGACCAGCAGACAGCTCAGCCCGGACCTGGGGGCCTCGACTTCCCCTCCAAGCACTGGGACTGCAGCCTGGTTCCAGACAGCTGTGAGGGTAACAGGTATGGTGGGGACTCTGATGGAGGGGGGTGCTGCAGGCGGGGGACTCCCCACCTGTCCCTGTCACAGGGCCTGTCACATGTTTCGTTCCTGGCTCCAGGCCAAGCCCCTCCCCTGGACAGACCCTCCACCATGAGCTGACCCAGTCCCACAGGTCAGGTGCCTGCATCCTCAGCCAGAGGAGGGATGTGTTGGCTTCCTGTGTGCCCTGCCCTGGGGGCTCTGAGCAGGCCCTTGGGGACATACCTGTGCCGGGAAACCAACCAGGGCCTCCCCAGGGCTCCCTCTGCAGCCCTCAGGCCCCAGCCCCAGCAAGATCTCGGCACACCTGTGGCCTCAAGCACTGGCTGTGTTCCACTGTCAGGTGTCATGAGGGATAATTTCTCTCTGGCCATAAACACCACCAGACCTCCCAACGGGACCTGGATGCCGGCTCAGGCTCCCCCAGTCCCAGCCCTGCTCTTCTGGGCAACCCGGCACACTGCCTGGAGGCCCAGATGCTGGGGGTGTGGGCAGCAGCATGATGCTGTGACCTTCTCTCCTCCCATCCGTGGCCAAACAAGGCCAGCTTTTGTCAGGGCCTTGGCCTTTCATGGCCTGTGTCTCCCTCTCTGCAGCCAGGCCTGGGGATATGAAGTCTTTGAAGGTTTGGCTCACAGACCCCAGGGTAACCGGCTTCTCACCTGGTGGGCCTCAGATCCTCTCATCTCCCCATGCCAGCTGCCCTCACAGAGAACCCACAGCCCTGAACCAGCTGGGGAGCCAGGAGCCCGTCTGCGGCCAGTTCTGGTCTCTTCCTCACAGATATCCTAACAGGGTGGTGGGAAGAGGCTTGAGACCTCCCTCCCCTAGAAAAGGGGCTCCTCAGGTTCTGGTGCACAGCTGGGCCCGTGGGTAGAGGATTTGGGCTGCAGAAGACAGGCCAGCCCACCCCGGCCTGGGAGCCAGAAGCAGTGCCTGGACCCCAGGGCTGGACAGAACCTAACTCAGGCCATGTCCCCCACCCCTTGGTGGGGCCAGAAACTCAGGATCTCTGAGGGGCAAGGTGTGAGGAGGTGGACTCAGGGGCCCAGGTGGGGCGACAGTCTAGGGGGTGGCCCTCAGGGGATGGGGGTGGGGGGGGAGGCGGGTTGGGCGCGGGCAGGCGCTGGCGGCAGATGCCAGGACACCGCGATGCCTTCAACTGGGCTTTTTAATTAACCTCGGCCGCTCTGAAGGGCCCCAATTAAGTGGAGAATGTGATGGCAGAGTGGGGTCAGGCGGAGAGGCGGGCTTTAATTAAAGCATGGAGAGTTCCCAGCCCGGTGGCAGTGGCCTGTGCAGGAGCGCCCCCACCTGACCGTCTCCGCCCGGATCTCCTCGGATCTCTCTCCTCTGTCCCCAAGAGCCAGAGCCACTGTGACCACCAGGTGGCCTTCCACCCAGCAGATCCCAGCATGGCCCCAGGCCCCTCTCTGAGCCTGCTGGCTGCCCCTGAGACCCACCCTGCTCTCCTGTCAGTCATCTGCCCAGGAACAATTGACAAGCACTTAGTGAGTGTCTATATAGTGTGTCCATGCAAATGTCCTGCCTGTCACTGAGGGACAAAAACAGTAAAACAAATAAATGCATCAAATGTGTCGTGTGTAGTAGAAGAAAGCAGAGGTAGGGGCAGAGAGAAGCAGGAGGGGGAGAGCACAGGTACACAAAGGGAGGGAGGGAGCTTACCTGGGGTGGGCAGCCAGTGCAAAGGCCCTGGGGCAGGAGCCTGGACAGAGCTGAGGAGCTACAGGGCCCGGAGGACCTGAGGCCTGTGAACTGGAATGAGCTGGGGGGAAGAGGGCATCAGATGGCAGAGGCCATGGGCACAGAGAGGGGGAGGCTGTTAGCTTCACTTGGTGCCTCTGACCGGGCCACTCACTAGGTATCTGACCCCCGTGGCACCCCTCTCTGCTTGTTGTCCAGGTGCCTGGGCTTTGCATGATGGGATGGTCAGTGAGACGTGTCTGCAGCCCTGAGACAGCCCATGCATCTTGACATGTGCTCCAGGCCTGGGCCTGCAGCCTGGGTGGGGAGGGTGGCCAGCAGGCAAGGGAGCCCTGCCCCACAGCGTCCCGTCTTTCCCCAGGTAGTTGGCTGAGGCTTGCAGGACCGACATTCTACATGCCTGGCTTCCTGCAGACATGGGGCTTTGGGGGTGACAAGTGAGGGAAGCAGGGTGAGGGGTTGCTCTCTGGTAAGCTAATGCCAGGCCTGCTCTGCTGGTGGGAGCGGGGTGCAGGGCAGGGGATGCCCAGGAGGGGACTGCTCTGTCCCCAAGAGCCAGAGCCACTGTGACCACTAGGTGGCCCTGAGCCCCACAGCCGACTGCCTGCCCAGCGGCAAGAAGTGGGCCACCCTGTGGCTGTTGTGTGCAGGCAGCACCAGGACAGGCACAAAGAAGGGACACGGTGTCCACGGGGTCCCCATCCTTCCAGCCCGTGTACCAGCTCAGTGAGTACAGAAGGCTGCCCAAGGCCCTGGGTCTGCTAATGAAGTACCACAAACGGGGGGCCTAGGACAGACCCCCAGGTCTAGAGGCCAGGAGACTGAAGTCAAGGTGTCACAGGGCCTCACTCAGAAGGCTCCAGGAGGGTTCCTCCTGCCTCTCCCAGCTGCCAGGGCCCCAGGCGTTCTGGGCTTGTGGCCATGTCTCCCCAATATCTGCCTCTGTCACCACGTGGCCATCTCAAACCCCCCTCCCTTGTCTCATAAGGACCCACCCTGATCCAGGATGCTCTCACCTCGAGATACCCCACCTTGATCACCTCTGCAAAGACCCCATTTCCACATGAGCCCACATTCTGTGGTCCTGGACCACCGGGAATTTGGGGTGACACAGCTCCATCCATTGTAGAACCTGTGGGGTAAACACAGGCACTGTGGCCATCTCCTGCACCTCATGCAAGACCTCAGGCCAGTACATGTCCCCGAGATGCTCCAGGTCCTGAGCCCCAGAATGATGAGATATCATGTATGAAGACTCATCTGAAGCTTTGTGGAGCTTGTGGCCAGGCCACAGAACCAGAACAGGGACCATACAGGCAGGTGGGGGGCCTCGCCTGGGGTCCTGGACACCCTTGCATGTGCAGCAGCAGCGGGCTAGCCCACAATCCATAGCAGAGTCCCTGAGATCCAAGTCCTCCACCCAGCGGAGCACTGGGCACCTACTGGGCCATCAGGAAGCTGCCCAGTGGCCCACGGCCCCACTTGACAGCTACTTTGGGCTGGGGGCAGTGCAGTCTGGGGTGTGGTCTGTGGGATGTGGCCCTACCTTGGGGGTCTGAAGACTCCAGGAGGGTCCTCCCCACCTCTCACAGCTGCCAGTGCCCCACATTCCTGGGCTCATGGCCAGGGATTCCAGAAGCCAGAATGCGTTCTGTGTCCCCCAGACTCTGCGGGGTCCCTCCCTCCCACTGTCCTCTGTCCGGGTCCTGAAAGAGGGAGAGGGAGCAGAGACAGGGACACAGACACCATCCCCCCTCACCCTTGATGGGTGGACCTCAAGAGAACAGCTTCATCCAGGTGGAGCCTGGGACTGTACCCCCACAATCTGTGTCCCCCTGCACGACCTGTGGGGGCTCAACTCCTTCCTCCGTCCCCCCACCACCACCTCACTGGGTGCCAGGCCCTCCCCAGCCACACCTCAGGTCCCCATATAAGGTATTTCACCCACCCCAACTGACCACATCACGAAGGGACCCCTACCCCTTTACCTACATTGCTCTCCCCCCAACAGGGTATAATATACTCAGATGTTCTCCAAGGACAAAAGGAAGACCCTCTAGTCTAGCTGTTCTCATCATCACATGCCTCTCCCACCTTTGACTTACTTCTACTCAAGAAATAATGGAATCTTAGCTCTAGCTCACCTTGAGCAAGCCTTACCTGATGCCTCCTGTGTTGAAAAACCATTCAGCCTCCTCTGGCATGCCACCAGCAACAGTAGTTCACTCGTGTTGTCCCAACCTATGGAGCTGTTCCCTGCTCTGTGCTGGCCCCTTGCCAACCTGGCTGCACCGCCAGCCCCTGAACATTCCCAACTCAAGCAGGCCCCAGTGCCAACCCCCCAGAGCAGAGCAGCTCCATGTACTCAGCCGTGTTCCCCGATAGGACACTGCAAACCTGGTTCCCAGGAGCTCTGAGTTCAGATACAGGCCCTGCTGGTGGCCACCAGCAGGGTGACCCACTCAGAACCCAGGTAAGAGTCCCATTGGTCTCTTTGCAGGATCCGAGGGAGGATTCCTGCAGAAATGGGAGGGCCCCTCTCTCCTCCCTGGGCCCCCAAGGAGAGAGGCAGGCTTGGGCTTTATTTCAGGTGAGAGGGCAGAGAGCAGGGGTGCCACAGGAGAGGACCAGGACCATCTGACCCCAACAAGGACATTAGGGGGCAAGAAAAGGAGGTGTCCTGTGGACGGTGGGGCCAAGGAGGCCAGGGAAGACCCAGGTCTGAGACCTCCCCCCCCAGGAGAGGAGCCCAGCCTGGCCAGGCCATTGTGAGTATTCACCCCGTCCCCTCTGCTGGGGGGGTGCAGCCACATGCACAGCTGCTCCGGAAAGCTGGTCCCAGCATAAAGGGACTGCTGCGCACACACCAGCAACCCCACTCCGGGCACTGTGGAAGTGAAAGCATTTCCCACAGTGCCACATGAGGGTGTTCCTTGCAGCTGTGTTCACAGCTCCCTCTGGACTGGCAACAGCCCCTTCGGTGGGATGCAGCAGCCGGGGGTGAGGTGCATGGCAGCTGGAAGATGCTGCGGGGGTGAGCGTGATCTGCACCTTTGTTGGGGTGTGGGTGTTACGGGGTACACACAGATGTGTCCACGTCCCCAGGCTCACTGAATATCTGTGTGTGCCAATTTAAAAGAGAAAAACTCGGCAGAGCATCAGGACTGGGGCTCCAGAGACCCCACTGGTCACCACGGCCACTGGTCCTGTCCTCAGGCCTTGGTGTCCTCTTGTGTGGAGGTGGAGGAGGTGGGTGAGTCCTAGGACTCTAAGACAAGCTGACTGTCCCCAGCAGAATGAGAGCAAAGACTGGTTCCCCCTCCCCCGCCCCACCTGGGCTCCTGGGGAAGTGGGTGCCCAACAGACAGGCACCCTGGCCACTCTCCATGGGCATGGCCAGAGGCTGGGGGTGCAATGTGCCCCGGGATCAGGTAGAGTACCCCCCAAATCGGGGCGGGGGAGCCACAGAGCCAGGCCCAGGCATGGATGGGCTGGGGGTGCAAGGGGGCTCTTCCCAGAGTGCAGACTCCTGAAACGCACTGGCAGTCTGCATCCCCATGCATGCCAGACAGCAGGTGCACAGGCAGACACTTGCCAGCGGAAACCCAAATCCAAGAGCTTTGGGGCTGCAGTCTGTAGGTGTGGCACTGCCCTGTGTCACCCACCCTGGCCTCCTGCCAAAAAGGGCCCCTGGGCCAGAAGCAGGGAACCTGTTAGCAGGTTCTTGGGCCGCACCCAGCCCTGCAGAGATGGTTAACCTTGCGTCATGTTGACCAGGCTGAGGGCTGCCTGGATGGCCAGGAACATGTCATTCCTGGGTGTGTGTCTGTGAGGGCATTCCAGAGACAGGAGCATCAGAAGCTGTGGACTGAGCAAAGATTGTCCTCACCAAAGCACATGGGTTTCCTCCAATACCCCGGGTTTGAATAGAATGAAAGGCAGAGGAAGGGGAATTCTTTTGCTGCCTGAGCGACACCTCCTTCATCTCCTGCCCCCAGACACCAGTGCCCCTGGTTCTCAGCGATTACGATGACACCAGGCTCTCTGGGGTCTCCAGCTTGTGGATAGCGGAGTCTTGGAATTCCCAGGCTCCGGAACCATGGGAGCGAATCCCCATAATAAATCTTGTCTCATCTAGATCTCTGCATGTCCCTATGGTTCCCCTTCTCCGCAGAACCCAGACCGATACATCCGTGGGACCTGGAGGTCCAGCCATGCCCCAAGTGGTTCAGATGAACTGCAGCCTGGGGTGCACGTGTCCACACAGCCTGGCAACAAAACTGACCCCCTGCTAGCTCCCGGTTTCCTCTCCAGCTGGCGGGAGGCATGCTTTTACCTGGTGGATCTAAAACCTTCTGGCTCCTGGGTGGCTCAGTCGGTTAAGTGTCTGATTCTTGATTTCGGCTCAGGTCATGATCTCACCATTCGTGAGGTCAAGCCCTGTGTCAGGCTCTGTGCTGACCACATGGAACCTGCTGGGGATTCTCTCTCCCCCACTCTCTCTGCCCCTCCCCTGCTTGTGCTCTGTCCCTCTCTCTCTCTCAGAATAAATCAACTTTAAAAAAAGGAAGCACTAAGTCCTTCTGGCTACAGATTCAGCTGTGCGATCCAGCAAATACACCCATTGCTGGCTGGGGTGGGGGCTAGGGCCAGGTCAACCACAGAGACCCCATTCTAACTACCATGAGGGAGTGGTGCAGGTGGTGGGGCTGATACTGGAACAGGCAGACTACTTGCCACCGTCTCACGAGCGGAAGGGGCATCTGAGACCCGCAGATGTTGGGGGCCACTGTCAGTCTAGAGTGGGGAGGCTGTGTGTGCCGGGGCCCCCTGACAGCCTGGTGAAATGGGCCCTGTGTCAGAATGAGGTTTGATCAGTGCCTAGAATAAATGATGCACCATTTCAAAAGGAACAGATCCAGTTACTGAAAGCTGACAAACATCTGGGGCACGTGACTTTACGGGTGGGATTGTATGGACAGGACGCCAGATCCCAAAATGCAGTAAGGGCGGTCAGAACCTTCCAGACCAACCTCCCAGACCCAACACCTGCAGGGGGTCCTGCTGGCTGCATTCCAACTGCACCCCCAGAAAGCCAGGAGTCACGACAGTGAAGGGCCTCATGGAAGGGGCATGGCATGCAGGACTGCTGTGCCTGGTGGCCTCGGTTAGCAGCACCAGGTGCAGCTGACGCCCTCCCTGGCTTCAGTGGTGTGGGAGCAGAAACATTCCCCCTGCTCCTGCAACAGCTACAATGTGACATCAAAGTATCTGAGGTTTCTGTGGCAAGTCCTGTGCGCACTGCTGTTTGGGAGTGACGCCCACATTCAAAAGGGCAGGAGATGCGAAATGTCAAGCAGAGGGTCCTAAGGGTACCCCCCCACCCCCTGTGGTGTCTGCTGAGCAGGGCTGAGAACCAGGCTGGAAACAGCCCTGCCCAGTGGAGCTGGCCTGCCAGGGAGAACCAACCACCCCAGCACAGAAGGGAGCACGGCCCCAGGCCAGGAGCCGTTCCAGTCTGTCTCAGGAATGGCAAGGAGCCTCAGGGGCAGGGCTGGGGTGAGGGTTCAACAGTAGGGGTGCAGGGCAAGGAAGGGCTGGCATAAGATGAGGAATCTGAGGCAGGAGCAGCTATGGGGAGGATGAGGATGTTCAAAGGCCCTGAGGTAACACAGGACTCTCATGTGAGTGGAGCTGCTCTGTGGCCATGACCTTCTGGGATGACCAAAGAGGCAAGAGTCAAGGCCTGGTTGGCTGCAGCCCCGGCCCAGGCCCAGCCCCAGGCCCAGGCCAAGGGGCAGGGCAGCCCTGGAGTTGGGGGGGAAATGAGGTGTGGATGTGAGGGCTGGGCCCACATGGTCAACCTTCAGGCTGCACCAGGAAGGACATGCAGAAGGGTGGGCTCTTGCAGAAGGGTATGGGCGCTCTCCGTACCCACTTGTCTGGATAGGTTTCGGGGTCCTCTCTGGGTCCAGACACAGGCAACACCAGGGCCCCTCTTCGCATGCTGTCCAGAGAACTCTTAGAGGGGATATGCATGTTGCTGTGGAGGAACCCAGGATAAGCAGAGAGCAGCACAGAGGCAGTGAAGCGCCTGTGTCATGAGAGGCAGTGTGGGGTCGGCCGCAGGCTTGCTGGAGGCCAAGCTCCTCAGGCCCCAGTCGCAGCCTCATGACCTGCAGTTGGGCTTAAGCCTCCCTGAGCAGACTCAGCCTGCCGCGAACACTGCCCACTTCTCAGGGGCCGCAAACAGAGCTGTGTGAGGTGCCTGCCAGGCTGGGGGTCCTGGAGGGTGTGAACATCTGCACTCCCCGTCTTTCCTGCTCTTGCCCCTTTGCTCCATCCAGTCCTTGGTCTCTTCCCTGGGGTGGGGGTGGGGTTCCTGTTTAGCATCCTGGCGGCTGACCTGGTCCTGGGTCTGGGAACCCCCAGAGGAGAGGAGCTCGACCCCAAACCCCAGCCAGCTCCCACACCTCAGGTCTGGCTGAAAGTGAGAATGTGGGCTGCAGGACCCTGTAGACAGCTCGCCTTGCCCCCTCCTGGCTGAAGTTGGGCAGGCGCCCTGCTCCATCCATCCATCCCTATCCCCAGACTCCAGGGAGGAGGGTCAGGGAGGCCCCAAGTAACCCTAGGTAACCTCGGGTGAGCAGCTGGGCCTCAGTTTCCCCAGGTAACCACCTGGCACTTCCTCATTCCCTGCCAGGGGCAGGGATCCTTCCCCTGCTGTGCCTGCATGGGGCCCCCATAAATGTGTGGCCTGGCCTGCAGATGGTCCCTTTCCTCAGGAGAGGACACACCAGGTGGATGGAATCAAGAGGGAAAGTGAATGCCTTTACCTAGAGGTGGATACACAGGAATTAATCTTCCTAAAACTGTGCATGTATCTTTCATGCCTATATATTTTTTCACAGCTTAAATTTCAAAGCAAGCTTCAGAAGACGTTTGGTGGGAGATTGGCTCTCTGGGGGTGGGGAGCCAGCACCAGCAGAAGGTTTTGTGTCACTCCCTAGAGATACAGACTCCTGAGGGTAACTTTGCCTGAGCATTTGTGGCATGTTTAGGGCAGGAGAGACCCCCAGACAACCCAAGCAGATCCATGGAGGTCGCATTTGAGCTGGGAGCCTCAGGCAGAGGAGAGAGGATGATAGCACTGGGGGCAGATGCTGCGGTGCAGATCACAGACTGCTTCATCCATAAGGGGTGAGGTCTGGGGGAGGCTGGGACTGCCAGGTGGGACCTGCAAGTCCTGGCTCACAGGGCCATCAGCCTCTCAGAAGACGGGTTTGTCATTGTTTGGGGCTGGAGGGCAGCTGAGGAGGACTGGGGCAGCCCCCCAGCTTGGAGCAGACTGGGGAGGGAGGCAGAGAGGAGCAGGAGGCTGCTCGACAGGCAGCAAAATACCTCATTCCCTTCTCTGACAGGTGATGGCCCTGCTTTGTGCCCTCTACAACATACGGGTCTGGAGAACCCCTCCAACAATCGTAACAACCCTCTCGAGTGGGAGACCCCTCAAACCAGCACGAGGGGCGGGGGGAAGGAGCCCATGTGGCAGAAAGGAGGGGGAACCGGGGTTGGCAGGACGCCAGAGTAAGCTTCCATGTGGGGTCTACAGCCAAGCCCTGAGCCTGGAGACTATGGAGAAGGGAGGCGACTGTCCGCGTCTCCCTTCTGATCCGCCCAAGGTTTCCCGGAGAAGGGGTCTCCACCTTCCAGTTTCCTGGGTCTGGGCTCCTGACCACCCCAGAGCAGCACTGTCCCCTGCTTGGCTTGGTTCCTGCTCAGCCTGTCCAACTGGAAGGCTTCTTCATGTGATCTGCAGCATGCTTCCCCGGGGGCGCTCTTCCGGGCACGCGCGCGGCTGCTTGGGTCACTCCAGGACCCGGACCACCTACTGGTGGCCACCATTACCACACCGGGGGTTGGCGCCCGGGGAAAGGGACCGCAGCCCGCTGCCCGCTGGTCCGCTGGGACCTGCCTGGCCGGGGAGGAAACAGGAACCCTCTCTTGCACCCGGGCGCCGTCTCTCCCGGGGCCGCAATCCCCTCTTCGCCTCAGTCTCCCCATCTACAAAATGGACCGGTGGGTTCTACCTGGCACCTCGCCTAAGAAGCGCGACAGAGGCGCGGACGGACTCCGCCCCGAGTCCGGGAAGCGAGTGCGCAAGCGCAGAGGCGGGAGGGGCGCGGCCCGGGGCGGGGCGGAGTCCTTGTCCCGGCACTCCCGCCCCCAGCCAGGAGTCTGCGCGTGCGTGCTGCAGCAGAGGTGGGCGGGGCCGCGGGCAGACCCGCCTCGTTCCCCAGCGTTCCCCGCGGCAGCAGGCACTGACGTGGCCGCCGTCAGAGCCGCCATCTTGTGGGAGCGAAACCAACGCCTGGCTCGGAGCAGTAGCCTCGCCGCGGCCGCCGAGGGTGAGGCGGCGGGCCGGGGGCCAGGGGCCGGGTGGCGGGCGGCGGGGGCGTGCCAGGGCTACGCACGCACTGCCCACTGCCGCGGCGGAAGGGTGTTGAGGGCTGTGGTGAGGAAGGGCCGGGCGGGGGCCGAGGTGAGGCTGGGGCGGTGAGGCCCGAGGCCGGGCCGGGGACCGGGGGCCGGCGCGGAGGGCCGGACCGGGGGTCGAGTGTGGGGAGGGTGTCGAGTCGAAGCCGAGGTCGAGATTGGGATGAAGATCGAGGCGGGGCGGGCGCAGAGGGCTGGGCTGGGGGTCAAGTTGAGGCCGGGTGGAGGCGGGGGGCGCCGCGACCGGGATCGGGGTCGAGGCGCGGGGGGGGTGGGGCGCGGGCTGCGCCGGGGGCCAGGAGTCCCGGGGACGGAGGCCGGGGCAGGGGTCGGTCGCACCGCGGGGCCCCCGAGCCTCCGCCGTGGTTCTCGCGCCCCCCGGAGCCGCCGGGGTGCACGCCCGGAAGTCCGGCCCAGGCCGCGGGCTCCCCAGGAAGCGGTGCTTCCTGCTCCGCCTGCTCCGCCTCCCGCCTCGGGGTCTCGAGGACCAGGAAACTGGAGCCCGCGGCCCGGGACGCCGCCAAGGTCACGCGACGGCCAGGGTTTGAGCCCAGTTCCTGTTGGCTGGCAGGACGGGGGCGGGGCTGCGGGGCGAGGTCCCGGGGTCTGAGTGCTGGGCACTTGCTGCCAGCGGAGGATCCGGGCGCTCGGCGGGCGCGTCCGCGTCTGTGCGGGGCCCCTTTACCAAAACTTGCTACAAGCCAGGGCCTACTTCCTGGTCGCGGCTGGCGGAGATGAGAACACTCTTCCTTCCTAGTTGGCGCCTGCGGAGTGTACCTGTGGACGGGCCGTCGGGGGCGAGCTGCCTCCGCGGCCCTGCGTTTACTTGTTGCACAGTTGGGGTGGGTCTGGGCGTGGGAGACGGTAGCTTGCTTGTCAGTGCCGAGTCCCGGAGCCGTGCGGCGGCCCGCCCTCCCGTTTTCCCCAGTCACCGAGTAGTTGTGTGCTGGTCGGTCCCGCAGGACTGCAGCAGCCCCCGTGGCGAGAGGAGAGGGTCCCGGAAGTGGGTGCTGCCGCTCGGGTGTCCCGGTAGGCTTGTTTCAGAACTAGTGAGCGAGTGGTCAGCACTCCTCTGTGTGCCCGCCGTCTGCATGGTCCGACCTGCGTTTCCAGCGGTGCGTGCGTGCGTGTGCGTGTGTGCGAGACGCCGGGCCACGTCGTGGCTCCGCTGACACTGGCCAGGTGTGTGCAGTTTTCAGCAGCCACATGAGTGGCCACAAGTGCAAGCGCTGTTCGCAGAGAGGTCTGCATGGAAGGAATGGAGTGTGTGTGTGTGTGTGTGTGTGTGTGTGTGTGTGTGTGTGTGTACGTACCCCAAGTCCGGCCATTTCCGACGCAGAACTGGTCTGGTTGCTGGGATGAGCGCATATGTCTCTGTCTCCAGGAGGCCCCTGGCAGGAGTGTATGTGTATGAGCCCCAAGTCTGGAGGTGTCCAAGCACAGAGCTGGTTTGGTTGCTGGGTGAGTGCACACGTCCCTGTCTTCAGGAGGCCACCTGGCAGGAGTGTGTGTGTATGAACCCCATGTCTGGTCGTGTCCAAGTGCAGAGCTGGTCTGTCATTGCTGGGTGAGCGCACATGTCCCCGTCTCCAGGAGGCCCCTGGCGGAGTGTATGTGTATGAGCCCCAAGTCTGGAGGTGTCCAAGCACAGAGCTGGTTTGGTTGCTGGGTGAGTGCACACGTCCCTGTCTTCAGGAGGCCACCTGGCAGGAGTGTGTGTGTATGAACCCCATGTCTGGTCGTGTCCAAGTGCAGAGCTGGTCTGTCATTGCTGGGTGAGCGCACATGTCCCCGTCTCCAGGAGGCCCCTGGCGGAGTGTATGTGTATGAGCCCCAAGTCTGGTGGTGTCCAAGTGCAGAGCTGGTCCGTGGTTGCTGGGTGAGCGCACAGGTCCCTGTCTCCAGGAAGCCCCCCTGGCAGGAGTGTGTGTGGTTGAGCCCATGTCTGGTCGTGTCCAAGCACAGAGCTGGTTTGGTTGCTGGGAGAGTGCACAGGTTCCTGTCTCCAGGAGGCCCCCTGGCAGGAGTGTGTGTGGTTGAGCACAGAGGTCCCTGTCTCCAGGAGGCCCCCTGGCATGGTCCCTGTCTGCAGACACAAGACTGGAAATGTCTGGCTTGGCGAACGGCTAACTTACGTGCTGAGCAATCAGCTTCTAAGGAAAGTGCAGAAGGGGAAGCTGGTTCTGGCCCCTCATGGTTCTGCTTTGTAGGTCATGTGGTCTGGTTACTTGCCTTGTGTCATGGACAACTCAAGAGGACACTTCCACTGCACTTCCCTGTCCCGTGGGCTCCGGTAAAGTCAGTGTGGGCTATGAGCTGCGGAGGTGATGTCACAGTCACATGGAAACCCCTGTGCTCATTGGAGAGCCTGGAGGCCGGGTCTCAGGGTTCCTAAAATGAGAGAGTTGAGCTGTGCTCTCTGCTCCTCATTGGTGTGGCAGTGTCCAGTCTTTTAGAAGCGATTTTGACCTGGGAGAGGGGTGGCCGGAACCCTGCCTGCTGGCAAAGGACGGCTTTGCCGAGTTTATGAGTGTGTGGGGGAGGGGGGTAATTCCAGGTCATAGTGTAACCGCTCGGGTGTTTGTTCTGGTGATTATTATGCACTCTTGAAAGCATAGGTGTGTGACAGTTATGGCATTGCAGCTTTATGGCTTTGTCACTGTTCAGGAAGGTGGTCCACACTTGGAGGGGTCAGGTGGCCTGATTAGTGGAAAGCAATGTGGCAAGGTTGGCACAAAAGCATCCAAGCTCCTGATTCCTAGGAGTCCCTCAGCAACCCCCACCCCCCACCTCCTCAGCTTCCTTCCAGGAGTTGGAAGCAGTGGCAGAGCTGACTGATGCCGGGACGTGCCACCCTCCACTGGGTCCCCATGGACCCCTATTTCCTGGTATCTGCACACCGTGGCCACCAGAGCTTGGCATCCTGTCATCGGCAGCCCTGACTAAAGTCGGGAAGCAACCACAAAAACATAAAAGGCAGGGAGATGTTACAGATGTGGGAGTGATTCTGTTCAGGAGGCCAACTTTTCTGTATCTCTTGAGGCCACAGAGGTGACCCTTAGTGCGTACCATAAATTACTGGATGCCCAGTTATGATCCACACACGGTTCTAGAAGTTGGAAGTGCATGGTAGATTTGGGAAACACTAACTAGCGTTTAGTCAGAATTTAATAAGCTTTGCTCCTTGAAGGGGTGCCGGAAAGGGTTCTAAGAGGCACTTCATCTGGCAAATACCTGATGCTTTTCGGTTTGTGTTACGTAGGAAATCAGTTTTGTGGGGTCGTACATGGAAGCTAAACAGGAAGCTTGGGGGTTCTGGTTCTCTAAGGTCCTGAAAACTTTACTGTGAAGTGTCAGTGTCCCATCGGTATGACTTCGGCCAGTGGCCAAGGAAACAATTTCAAGATTCCATCTGGTCTTCTTCGTGAAGAGTGGGAATGAAGGGTGAGTTAGACGTGCCAGCGTTTTGATCACTGGATCCAAAACAAAGGCTGTCTCAAACATTGCTGTCAACAGCATTATCCTGTGAATTTTCCTGTCATCTGTAGGTGAGCACGGGGTTCCTAATTAACTGAATCCATTAATTTATACTTAAAATACTGTCTGTTGTGTTGATTTTGGTGGTGAAACTTGGCTGAAGATATTTACAGTTTTCAGTGTTTTTGTCTGTCAAAGTGATGGGAGACTGCCAGTTCCTGGGGAGATGGACGAAAAGGCACTAAGTCCCCGTTGCTGGTACCTGAGGGCAGGTCCCATGCAGTCAACAGTGACTTTCAGTCTTAGTTCCTTCCCTGAAATGTCCAGGACGGTCATATTGCTCCAGTGTGGAGTTCATTGTTGACTGGATGGCTTCTTCCCCACAAACTCATTTTTAGGAGAAGTGTATGTGTAGATGTGTGTGATTAATTTCTGCGCCCTGATAGATGTGCTTTTACAGTTTTTCCTCCTGTCCCTGATGGTCAGTCTCGGATGCCCAGGGAAGTGTGCCTCAGAGGAGGGAACAGGTGGATGTGTGGTGCTGGGGCAGTGAGCAGAATGAGGTGCAGGGTCCTGCGGGTCTGGTAACAGAAAGCCTCTCCCAGGCAGGGGCACGTGGCTGTTTGGAGAACTGTCAGGATCAGGTGAGGAGGGCAGGGGGGCCTGGGGAGACCTGCTGCAGGCCAGTGGTCCTCGTCCCCAGAAAGAGTATGTTCCATGTGCCCTCAGGTCATAAAAAGTCTGATTTCTGGGACACCTGGGTGTCTCGGTTAAGTTTCTGACTTTGGCTCAGGTCATGATCTTGTGGGTTTGTGTGTTCAAGCCCCACGTTAGGCTCTGTGCTGACAGCTCAGAGCCTGGAGCCTGCTTCAGATTCTGTGTCTCCCTCTCTCTCTGCCTCTCTGTCTGTCTCTCTCTCAAGAATAAATAAACATTAAAAAAAAAAAAAGTGATTTCCTACACTCCATCGTGGTTTGTGTACCAAACCACTTTTTCTTTTTTGTACGCAGCTTTGATAGATGTTCTGAATTTTCCAGGAATGCAACTACCTTGTAAATCAAGGGAGATTGCATTCTGTTCTCTGTGGTACCTTCTCAAGAGCTGCCCTTCGTTTCCAGGAGAAAATGGCCTGTGTGGTGGATGCAGCCGCCCTGTGTATGGGAAGTGAGCGTGTGGGTCTGCAGTGGTCCCTGGTCCCTGGTGGGTGGTTCCTCGGAGCTTCCTGTGTGGGGGCTCACACTCGCCAGCAACTCACTGTCCTGTGACTTCCCTGTGATGAGCAGATGGAGCTGCAGGACGGGACATACCCCAGCTGTGCCGGCTGCCAGCTTCCTCTCGGGATGGTGGGGTAGCACTGTGAAGCTCCACGGGCGTGTCGGCTCTGACCCTTGTGAGGACACTTCCTGGCGGGTGGTGTGCAGGCATCTGACTTTGCCTAGTGGGCCCCTGCTGGTGCCAGAGGGGAGATAAGGATACCAGGGCACAGGCAGGTACCGGGGGTGGGGGGGCTGCCTTTCAGAGGGTGAGGCAGGCAGATCTGGGGACGAGGGGGATGGAGAGGAGGTTCTTGGTTAATGTTGGGGGTTTGGTGTTGGTGGAGACCTGTGGGGAGGAGTAGAGATGGGGTCCTGTGGAGGGTGGCACCAGAGTGTGAATGCAGGGTGCTGACCTGGTCCGGCCTAGGGGTCGGTGGGGACCCTCGAGAGGCTTCAGGTGGAGAATGCTGTGATTAGGCATGTGAACCAGAGTCATCCCCCACCCCCCCACCAGGGCTGCCAGAGGTTGCAGACAGGGTCGGAGGAGTGGTTCTCAGAGCTGTCCGGTGCTGGGAGTTCCGGCGGAGGGCCCGCCCCCCCCAAGCTTCCACCAGAAGAGGTGGGGCTGCGGGTTTTTAATTTTGTTCTCAGTAATGGTCCCTCCAAGTCCCTTGAAGACCCAGACCGAGGGTTGAGGATTGGCCCCTGTGCGAGAGAGCTTCAGGACCTCCTGCCACCCTGGGTGGTTTGCAGGAGGGCTTCCTCCTACCTCCCCGTCCTTGGAGGGTGTGGACAGGGGTCTCTGGCCCCTTGGAGTCCATGTGGTAGGAGAAGGTACAGCGACTGGCCGCAGCACGTTTGTGGGGGACCCCACCGAGAGAGATGCCCCTGACAGTCTGTTCACTGTGCACGTGCTGGCACTCCTCACCCTTCTGCCCCACTCGTGTCCTGCTCGCCCTCCGTGTGTGAGTGTGCTGAGCTTGGAGCCAAAGGGCTGCTTCCTGCGGATGGTGGAGTAACAGACTGAGCGGGCACCTCCGTGGAGAAGGTGCTGGGGGTGTGGCCAGGGTGGGGCCCCAGGGTCTCTGGACACATTCCCCTGTGTTCCCCTGCAGCTGGTCCAGGCTTGCACGGATCGGTAAGGTCGGTGGTAGGACCCTTCTCAGGCTGATAGGTGCTGTACAGCTGCCATGGTTTCTCAGATGCTGCTTTGCCTTGTGCTCACAGATTACTTGAATTTCCCCGTTTTCGGCTCAATTTGTTGTGCATTTCAGTGTTGTCGGTTGATGCAAATTTGCTTTTTTGATCTTCAGTTTTTTTCAGTAACAAGTCTTTCAGACTTGACTGCATTTGGGGTCAGAGAGGGTATCTGTGCCCTTAGGTGTAAGCCAGAGTAGAATGGGAGGCCAAGTGTCCGTCCTATGGGCTAGAATACTGTGGGACCTTCATGACTGCAGGAGCCAGAAGTGGAAGGCCTCGTGGCCAGCAACCAATCAGGAATAAGAAAATACTGTGGAGCGGTCCGCGTCTGCCATCAGGACAGATGCAGAGAGCTGAGGGGCTCTTCCACACAGCAGCATCCTGGCCAGGCTCAACTTGTGTGTCTCCTCCTCTCGGGTTGGAGACCATGTGCCACGTGTGTCCAGGGTCCTGCGTGGACCGTGTCTGATCCGTCCTTGTTGTCTAGTTGGAAAGTGTGACACGTGTGTCGAGGGTCCTGCGTGGACTGTGTCTCGTTGGTCCTTGTTGTCTAGTTGGAGACACATGTGACATTTGTATTCATTGGTCTTCTGTAGAAGGGTATTGGTTACATTGGGCTAGCCTACGTAGGATTTTTTTTAATATATATATATTTTTTAACAATTATTTTTGAGAGAGACCGTGAGCGGAGGAGAGACAGACAGGGAGACACAGAATCCGTGGCAGGTTCCAGGCCCTGAGCTATCAGCACAGAGCCCAACGTGGGGCTCGAACCCACAAGCCCTGAGATCATGACCTGAACTGAAGTCAGTGTCAGACAGATGCTCCACCCACCGAGCCGCTCAGCACCCCTTAGGATTTTGCTCCATTGTATACATTTCAGAAGAACAGAAGTTTGGTGAAGTGTTTAGAGAGTAGTTATGTTACAAAACAGTAAGTAAAAGTGTAAGACTGAATAAGGGGGAACTAGGAACCGTAAACATGTTCTTCTGTTCAGTGCCTTGTTTTTTGTAGCTGGTAGTGAGCAGGGTTCGTTGCGTGTGGTTAGACTGTCCCACCGGTGCCTGTTCTGGTGGACAGTGGACAGTGGCCCTTGGGTATTCACATTGCTGTGTTACTGTTGATAGGAGCTGCAAGTGATGAGGAAACTCATTTCTGGGTGTTACATTTCACATAGAATCAGAAGCTGGCAAAGAGCCAGCTAAATTGAATCTCAGTAGTGTTGTGCCCTTGGAGTCAGACCTGCCAGGTCCTGCCCCCACCATCAGCCACCATAGGCTGAGTGTGAAGTGAGGGGTGGGGGTGGGGGCTGGGATCACTGCACAGGGGCCAGCCCTTGGGCCTGACTGGGTCCCGTAAAACACCCTGAAGGTTTGTGCCGGAATGCCCGATGGCAGTCCGTAGGCAGTTCCTCATCAGAACTGGCCTTGGGGTGCTGGTCAGAATGATCTGGTTCTGCAGTGTGTCTTTCATATGGAAAGTTCCTAGTGGTACAGGGTGGGGGCAGGGGGGGTTGGGGAGCTGGGTGAAGGTGGAAGATAGACATGTCCTGGGATGTGGTGGGGGAGGGGGAGCTGAGTGAAGGTGGAAAGAGACATGTCCTGGGACGTGGGGGGCAGTGTGGTGACCCATTGACAGTACTGGATGGTGTTAGAAACCTTGGAAATTCTCACAGGAGAGTAACATGGAACTGTGTGAGGTGGTGGGTGTTAGCTAGAGTTGTGAACACGTAATTACAGGGAGACACCTTGTTGCATACCTGAAACTAATACAAGGTATAGGTCAGTCATAGGAATAAAACTGATGGAAATAGAGATCAGTCCACTTAGGTGCCTTGGGTGTGCCGGGCTGCGTAGTGTCCCCCTCTGGCTGTGTGGATTCCTGTGTGTCAATACTGCGTTAGGGCTTCGTGGTGTATCTGCCTAGCACTAGTACTGGCACGTTCAGTTTTCCTGGTCCACTGGTGTTTACAAACTAGGTACACTAGGTAATATACTCTGCTGTAGAAGAAGCCCTAGGCTACAGAATGACATGTTGTGCTGATGGGCAGGGTGATGGCCTGAGGTTTTATTTGTTTAGCTGAGGCCCTGGAGTCCAAAGCTGGTGTGCAGAAAGCAGTTTGCAAGAGATTACATGTGATCATATGGCCTACAAAAGTAGAGGGCCCCTTTTATTTATGTATGTATTTTTATTTAATTTTTTAAGAGAGCGCGAGCAGGGAAAGGGGCAGAGGGAGACAGAATCTCATGCGGGCTCCACGCTGAGTGTGGACGCCGGGCTCTATCCCATGATCCTGGGATCAAGACCTGAGCTGAATCAAGAGTAGGACGCTCAGTGGATTGAGCCACCCAGGAGACCTGAGGACCCATTTTACACTTAGGATCTATATGTCAGGGATGGATGGGGCTTTGAGTGATTGACAACCTGTGCACATAGGTGGCTGCTGTGTCAGGGATGGATGGGGCTTGAGTGATTGACGACTGGTGCACATAGGGGGCTGCTAGAAAGCAGTTGCTCATTCATGAGACCCTTAAAAAATGGTTCCTAGTGCATATGAGCTCTGGAAAAATCAAAACGAGGGTATGAACTGTGAGGCGGAACATGTTACTGTATGTAAGTTGAGTCCAATAAACTTGACTTGTAAGAAGTGGGGGGGCACCTGGGGGGCTCAGCCAGTTAAGTGTCTGACTTCAGCTCAGGTCATGATCTTACCATTGGTGAGTTTGAGCCCTGTGTCGGGCTCTGTACTGACAGCTCAGAGCCTGGAGCCTGCTTCGGATTCTGTGTTTCCCTCTCTCTCTGCCCATCCCCTGCTCGTGCTCTGTGTCTCTCTTTCTCTCTCTTAAAAAATGAATAAAAAAGGTTAAAAAAATTTAAAAATAAGGCTGAAAGATGAAGAGCTGAGAGGTCACCCAGCTTTTCACTCATGTAGGGAACTCAAACATCTGAGCTCCCCTTTATGCAGGAGGCCGAGTGGTGCATCGTGTCCGCAGTGCAGAATGGAGCCCAAACCCCAATGTGTTTGTCTCCCTGGGTCAAATCAAGCTCCAGGTTGGTGGTTGCCTCTTGGCCATGATGGCAAACTGCTCAGGTCATCTTGGTCTTCGCTGGTAGAGATTCTGCTGAGTCGATGATTTCAGAGAAGGTGACAGACTTTGTTCCTTGCTTACTCTGAAACCTCAAAGGCCTGTCAGAGGAGAGGCTGAGGTTGCAGGCGGAAGTCACAGTAAGTTTTTTCTCTTTGGCAGCTAAACCAGTCATGTTGGATTCATTTATTGGAGCGGAACGGGCGTAAACTCACAAAGCTCCATTTCTTTCTGGCTGGACTGGCTTCCCCACGGAGGCCCCATCGCTGGCCTTGACCCGTAGCCACATAGACCTCTTTATCTGAGAACGTGGGCCGCCAAGGTCTTTGCTTTACTTTGTTTCTGGTCCTAACAGAGGGAAAACTTGTTCCCTCGAGGCTGTGGGGCTGGAGGGAGCCCTTCTGAGAAAATCTGTGTTTTCATTGCTCACTGATGCAGAGGGTCATCATCGTAAACAGGAAAGATGGGTTTTGATTTGAGCTTAAGGGATTCTGGTGTCAGAGGGTGTGACATAGGCCACAGGATGGCTCCGAGGTCCACCTTTCTCCTGAGGTCCACCTTTCTCCTGTGGCAGATCCTCTGTTAGGTCTTGACATTTTGCAAAACAGTAAATGTGCTGGGGTAGGCCAGGAGCCAGCAGGGTCGTGGGCCAGGTGCAGGTGTAGACGCTTCTCGGCTGGGGGAGACCAAGTGCCCGTGTGGTAGTGTCTTGCACCCGAGACTGCACGCTCACCTCGTCAGTCCCCTTGGGGCTCCAGAGTTTGATGTGTTGAAGAACCACAGGGGAAGGACCCAGACCACATTGGTAACGAGGGCTCAGCAGAGCCGAGCAGGCCAGGGGCAGTGTGTGGGCAAGGGGGGACTTGGGGGCTGGTGGCGGCACGCTGCGGGGAGGAGGCTAACAGGCAGTTTTACCCTGAGATGGTCCGCCTGCCCACGTGGGGGCTGGGGAGAGTGCAAGTGACATTTTTACCCCTCGGTCCCCAGGACTCTGTGATCATGGTAAGGACAAGATTACATTAGTGCTAAGACAAGTGGAGATAGCCTGCCCCCTCCTGTCTCCCCGAGATCACCCCTGTCCGTGGCTCCACTGCAATGGCCACATCTCTAGATGAGCGTGCTGATGACACCCCCTTGGGGGTCCGCTTGGACAGTGCGGGCTGGGGGAGGGATCACCTGCTGCAGAGCCAGGTGGGGATGGCATATGTTTCAAGTGATCTCTTGTGTTCATTTTCATCCTCGGGCCTTCTGTACCTGTCATCGGTTTTTCCCTTGCCCTGGGATGGCCAGGCCCCACTGTAAAGCCATGCCTGTGGCATGTTCCCTTCTTGGAGTTCTGCCTTCGTCCTCCACCTCTTTGCAGGGACATGGCCCTTGTTCTGCCCTTCCCCAGCATCGCCACCTTGGCTGAGGGCACTGCTGTGTCACTGGGGTAGAGTGCTGGGACCCTTGGTGTTCTCAGACTGCATCTGTGTCCGTGTCTGTACCCCAGGCTCTTTTCAGGCTAGAGGTTTCTGTGCTCCTGCAGGGTGTCACAGCAGAATCTCCTCCCCACGCTTTCCTGTGTTGTTTTTTGGAGTTTCCATCAGTCAGATGGTAAATTTGTTTGTTTGGTTTAGAATTTCTGTCCTTTCCCCCTCATCCTGCAAGCCTTGGGAGCTGTTTTCAATTCATAGCATAACCGTGGGGAAGGCACAGACTCCCTCAGGGCAGTGTCCCCACCTGGGGGACCCGCATTGATGTTGCAGCACCCAGGGCCCATCCTTTCGTGGGGAGGACAAGTATGGGATGACATGGACCCATCACGTGATGGCTGTCACCACCCTAACAGCCCAGCCCCCCTGTGTCCCGAGTCATCCCTCCCTTCCCTAATCCCCGAAGCCACTGGGGGGATCCTTTTCCTGTCTTCGTGGTTTTCCTTTTCCAGAGAGCTGGGCACTTGGAGTCCCACAGTGCGCAGCCGTCTTGGATTGGCTGCTTCCACTTAGTGACATGTGGTTAAGCCATTTCTCTTTAGCGCTGAGTGATGTCGCTTGGTGTGGATGGACCGCAGTCTCTTCACCCGTCACCTCGTGGAGGACGTCTTGGTTCTTCCAAGTTTGGGTGGTTGTGGGTAAGCTGCCGTAAACATCCGTGTCCAGGATTTTGTGTAAAGGCCCAGAAGCTCGACTGCTGGGTCGCACCGTGCAACAATGTTTGGTTTTTTGAGAAACCACCAAACCCTTCCACGGTGACTGTGTGGTTTCAGGACCCCACCAGCAAGGCAGAGTTCCTGTGACACGCCCCCCCCCCCCCCCCATGCTATGCAGCTTGTGCGGGTGTGGGGGGTTTGGGTCCTTCTCATAGGTGTGTAGTAGGCAGCTGGGTGTTCTCGTTTGCATTTCCTGAAGACATACTGACTTGGAGATTTTTCTCATGCTCATTTGCCATCTGTAGGTCTTCTGTGGGGAGGGGTCTGTTAAGGTCATTGACCCATTTTAAAATTCTTACGTGCAGTTTCAGTCTGCTGGGTATCAAGTTCTAAGTGGTTTTTTTTGGCATTTCTTAGATGGCAGTCCGTGATCAGGCGTGTCTCTTGCAAATATTCTGTCTGGTTGATCTTCCCGTTCTCTTGACCCTTGACCTGGTTGTTCCCGGATTGGGAGTTTGTAGCTTTCACAAAGTTCAGCTCATCAACTCTTCTATTGACCATGCCTTTGGTGTCGTATCTAAAAAGACATCCCCATAGCGAAAGTATCCTTTTTTTTTCCATCACGTGTGCACAGGTTTGTGTGTTTCACCTTGGCCGTCAGGTCTGCTGTGTTCTGACTCCCCATTCTTGTTTTGTGGGCACCGGGTCCCCACCTTGTTGGCTGCAGCCATGTGAGGGTTGGGGGTTCTGTTTGTTTTTTCCTTTGAAATAGTCTTCTCTCTTCCTTCCCCCCAAATTCCTTCTTTTCTTTTGTTCTCTTCCATTGGTGGCTCTTAGAGGGAGACTTGCATGGTTGTTTGCGGTCATCCAGATGCAGGCAGCCGTGGGTCCTGGCTCGGCGGCCTGTGGGTGTCTGTCCTTGTGTGCAGCACAGTGTGCACCCACACCCTCCCGCCTGGACGTGGGTGGCAGAGTTCCTGGGTCTGTTGCTTCTGGAAGGTCCGGCCACATTCTCATTGCTCCCAGAACTTGTCTCCCCCTTTTTCTGTTTGTCTTTGTCACTTGGGCACCTATTCATTAGTGATTTCAACAGCGAGCCGAGTTTGAATGTGTGTGTTTGGTCCATTCTGTGTTCCCAAAGGATTTGTCATCCTCTGTGTATATTAGGAGAATGGGCTGTCTGCAGAAAAGGAAGCGTTACAGTAAAGGTCGTTTTAAATTTTAATTTTTTGAATAGGTAATAGTAGCAATAAACTTTCAAAAATGCACTGAGGCGCGGCATCCAGCCGGCTCATTCACTGGAGCGTGAGACTTTTATCTCAGGGTTGTGAGGCCAGGCCCTACGTTGGGTGTAGAGATGACTTAAAAATAAAATCTTTAACAACAGCAACAAGTGCACAGAAACCAGCTTGAAGGCCTCTGCTGGCATGCCCAGGCCCATGGGAGCGTCAGGTTCACAGTGGGGTGGGTGATTTCCACCCAGTGCTGACTGGACTGGCACAGAACTGACAGGCGTCCTGGCGGTAAAGTGGGTGTGTTGGGTGCTGACCAGGAGTGGGAACGTGTGTGGTCTCAGCTGGTGACACAGGGCAGACCTGTACCCTCTGCAACTCCCGCAGACCATGGAGCTCCTGGCTGCTCCTGGGGGCGGGGGCAGGTGGCCAGGCTTCTTCCTGGCCTTGCGGGCACTCTGTGTAAAGGCTGCCCAGCGCCTGGGTGCTTGGCTTCATAAAGGCAGCCAGCCATAAACATCCAGATTCCCAAACAGTGTGCATTTGAGAAGGTGGCCAGCTCTTCTAGGTGCCTGTTTGGAAATGAAAGTGCCCACCTATGGGGAGGTCAGGCCCGGGTGGCTCCTGTGCCCTGGGGGCTGTGGGATGGAAGACCACTCCCTTGGGCCCAGTGTTTCTGCTCTGAACAAGGGGAGCCTGTGGCAAACGCAGTCCCTGATGCGGCCCATGGGGTCGCTCCCCCTGGTACTTCATGGCCTGTGTGCTGCCCAAGAGCCTAGATGCTGTCTGGCTCCGAATCTGGTCTGTGGGTGAGCGCTAAGCTCTGAGCACGTCACGTTGGTGTGGTTGGTTCTGGCCTGTGTCACTGCCGGGATGGTTGTTTCTGGCCCCTCTTGTTGCATGGTTGAGGAGCTTGCGTCCTGTGAAAGCCACAGCCATTTGGTGAACAGCATTCCCTCTGCGGGTTGTACATCAGTCTCCCTTCTGCTGCTTGGGAACCAGGTGTGGTCAGCTTCCACCCTGTGAGCTGTCAGAGGTCAGACCTGTCCTTCCGCCAGAGCGCCCCTGCGCTGCTGGCCCTGGGCGGCACAGAGACCCAGGGACCCCTGTCTCCACAGGTTTCTCTGGCCAGTGTTGCTCCCCCCAGTCTACAGCATGGGAAATATCTTCGCAAACCTCTTCAAGGGCCTTTTTGGCAAAAAAGAGATGCGCATTCTCATGGTGGGCCTGGATGCTGCAGGGAAGACCACCATCCTGTACAAACTGAAGCTGGGTGAGATTGTGACCACCATTCCCACCATAGGTGAGGAGACCGCGGGCGGGGGGCAGGGGGGTGCAGCAAGGGAAGGGCATGGGCCTCTCACTGCTTGGGGTGGCAGGCTGACTGGGGTCGTGGCCCCCACAGGCTTTAACGTGGAGACAGTGGAGTACAAGAACATCAGCTTCACCGTGTGGGACGTGGGCGGCCAGGACAAGATCCGGCCCCTGTGGCGCCACTACTTCCAGAACACACAAGGTGAGCGGAGGGGCTGTGGCCTGCGGGAGAGGCTGGGGCGCCATTGGCGCCCGTCCTGACGCCCACGGCTCCGCAGGCCTCATCTTCGTGGTGGACAGCAACGACAGAGAGCGCGTGAACGAGGCCCGTGAGGAGCTCATGAGGATGCTGGCGGAGGATGAGCTCAGGGATGCCGTCCTGCTGGTGTTCGCCAACAAGCAGGTATGCGCGCCCGTGGGCCCCGGCCATGCGGGGTGGGAGATGGGAAGGGGTGGTCCCTGCTGCCCACTGACTGGAGGTCGTCGGCCTCTCCCACCACCAGGACCTCCCGAACGCCATGAATGCAGCCGAGATCACGGACAAGCTGGGCCTGCACTCGCTGCGCCACAGGAACTGGTACATTCAGGCCACCTGTGCCACCAGCGGGGACGGGCTCTATGAGGGACTGGACTGGCTGTCCAATCAGCTCCGGAACCAGAAGTGAGCCGTGCCCCCTCCCCCCCACTCCCTCCTTCCACCCTGCTTTACTCTCATGTGGTGTGAGTGCCAGAAGCTGTCTCCATGGTCGGTCACAGTGTGCTTCACCATGCTGTAAATGTGCAGACGCAGCCTGCAGCCGGGTTTTTATTTAATGTAAATAGTTTCTGTTCCCAACGAGGCAGTTTCTGGTACTCCTATGCAATATTACTCAGCTTTTTTTATTGTAAAAAGAATCAGCCCACTGTTCAGTACTGAGAAGGGATTTTAGGCTCACGGGGCCCCCAGGAGTTGCTGTCAGGGCCAGCCTGGCGCTCGCTTCTCCTATGGGCGTTAGGTCTGTGTTGGACTCGATTTTGGTGGTTGGTTTTTAACCCGAACTCAGTGCATTTTTAAAACAGATAAAAACACAAGGCAAGGAGAACACTTGAACACACGGAAGGGAGAAACGTGCCTGGTTAGGTTCTGCGGTAAAGGGCTGGCGTCTGGTCCACCGGTGATCCGTTTCCTGTCGGGAACGTGATGGGGCAGAGCCGGCCATGGTCTATCCTGCATGGTCACGACAGGGTCCCCGTGATTTGCTGTCTCCGGTGGTCCTGCCTCCCCTAGCGTTTGTCCTCGCACCTGTGCCCACATGGCCGCCCAGGGGGGATGGGCTGGGGGCTGCGGCCACCACTCCCAGGGCCCTCAGGGGGACCCCCGGAGCCCCCGTCCACATGTGCTTTCACTCCCTCAGCCTGCAAGGGTCAGGTTTGCCACCGAAACGACGACGTCTACTTTTTTCTTTCGTATTTTGATAAACACTGAAGAAGCTGGAGCCGTTCAACTTTATCTTGGGGAAATCCTCAGAACTGGTTTATTTGGTGTCGTGGAACCTCTTACTGCTTTCAATACACAATTAGTAATCAACTGTTTTGTATACTTGTTTTCAGTTTTCATTTCGACAAACAAGCACTGTAATTATAGCTACTAGAATAAAGTCTCTTAACTAGTTCACGGCTCTCCAATGCTTGGTGCCACTAGCCACAGCTCATCTCTGGGAACAGGAGCAGGGCACCCAGGCCACTGGCTTCGTGGCAGGTGTGGACGTGGCCCAGTACCCTGGCAGTGACTGCCTCATTGGCCTCCCTGCTGGCAGTGCCAGGCCATGATAGGGACAGCAGGGTCACTGCATGGGGACTGGGGGGGGGAGGCTGCTCTAGCCCATATCACCTGGCCTGTTGAGGGGATGGAGGGCAGGAAACCTTGGCCAAGCTCTGTGTTGCTGCCATGTAGGCCATCCTTGAATCCTGAGTGCCCTGACTCCCCAGCCGGCTGGGACTATGGACTGGCTGGAGTCCAGGCTCCCTTGCCCTGGGGATGCCCAGTCTGGCCCTTCCCTCCACTAACAGGTTGAAAAGCCAGGGCCAGGGTTAGACAGACATAATTGTTAGACATAATTTTCAAATCCGAAGCAAAAGATGCATATTTCCTTATTAGGGATCCAGCCTGGGTCCTGTGCTCACTCTTCTGGGTTGTAAGAGGTCCCTTCCCTGCAGAGGAGGGGAGGCCTGGGGGAGGGAGCTAGTGCCCCACTTTGCCCCCCTCTCCAAGGAGTCCAGGGGGCAGGTCCCTTGGCACCTGGAGTGGGGTGGGGGAGACTCCAGGTACAAGTCTTCACTCTCATGATCTACATGTCCAGCCTGTCGCCCAGGGTGAGATGTGACCCAGGTTTCCTGGTACATCTGACATCACTGCCCAGGGACAGGCCCACCAGGGTCTCTGGCTGGTCTTACTGGAACCCGACACCGTCGTCTTGTTCTCCCCTGCCCCTTTCTACTGGAACACGTGACAACCTACCCTTGAGTGTGAAATACTTTCCCCTCAAAATAACTTTATTTAAGTACAAAGAGTGAATTAAAGAAAAATAGAAGTAGCTGTACTTGGCCACCCCAAAGCCGCAAGGGGGCTCCCCAGGCTATGCCCCCTCCCCTCCGGCCAGGGGCTGTCTCTGGGGCCAGGGCCCCTGCAGGGGGGGCGGGGAGGGGGTCTGCTGGAGGCTGGAAACTGTCAGCAGGTCTGGCTTCAGTCACTGTGGTGGCCACGCCGCCGCCTCTTACAGCTGGGTGAGGAGGAGCTGGAGTCCGAGTCGCGCCTGCGACGCCCGGGCCTGGGGAGACCGCGAAACCGAAACCCGGTGGGTGGGTGTGAGGCTGCCTTGCCTACCCCACCTGCCAGGCTGCCCCAAAGCAGAGGCACACCTACCCAGCAGGAGCTGGGGGCAGTGGGGAAGTCCCCCTGCTCCTGTGTGCCTTCTCTTTCTTCTTCTCTTTCTTGTGCTTCTTCTTTTTCTTCTTTTTTTTCTCTTTTCTGCTTTTCCTGTGGCCCTGGGGGCTGCAGGAAGTGGCAGGGCACACAGTGCTGGGCGGTGAGAGGGTCGCACCGGGTACCGACCACCCTCCTACCGCTAAGTAGCGGCAGGTACAGGCAGCTCGAGGGACAGTCCCTTGCGGCAAATGCCACTTGGCCCCCACCCCACCACGTATGCCCCGATAGGTGACAACCCCCACACCCCCTATACAGGGCACCAGCAGAGCGCAGGGGCTCGCCCTTCCACCTGAGCGCCTCCCTCTAGAGACCCCAGCAGGCAATGGGGACCCAGGCCCCTGAGGGAAGAAGGGACAGGAGCTGGGAAGGGCACTAACCCAAAGGCAGCCTGCAGCCGCGCCACTAAGAGAACTAGGAGTTATGTGCAGCCCCACCCTCTCCCTGGGAGCTGGGGGGCGGCCCTTACCCCGGCTCCGCCTTCTCGTCCTCAGACCTAGGCTTCTTCCTGGAGGAGGCCGGAGAGGACGCCAGCCGGCCACTGTCCACGCGATGGTGCTGCGATGGGAGGCCACTTTGGGGGGGGGTGCGTGGGAGGCGCCCCGGGATGCCAACGGGGAGGACCAGCTCCGGTTTCCCGGACCGGGGAACGGGAGTGCCCCACGAGCAGAGACGGCCAGCCCCTGACCCTGAACCGCGGGATCCCCGGGTGTTATGGGCACTTACCGTGAACACGGAGAGCCCCAGCTTGGCGGCCTCCTTGTCTTCTCGGGACAACGCCACTCGGCCTGCGGAGCCACTGCGGGAACGCGGGTGATAAGCCCCCCTGGTGAGAACGCCTCGGCCTCCCTAATCAGGTCGCACTTCCATTTGGGCAACTTGGGCAGTCCACCCCCCTCGCAACACACCTGGAGCTCCCCAGGCCCAGCAGCCGGTCCACTCCCTTCTCCTCGTGGTCCCCTCCTTCCCGCTTACACACCTCGACAAAGTCCTGCGCGGAGGGCCAGACGGTGCTTGCGGCAGGAAGCTCGCGGCCCTGCCCCGCCTCGCCCCCGCCCCCCAGGAGGATCCCCTCACCTCCTTGCTCAGGCCGGTGGGCTGCTTCCGCACGTTCTTGTAACCTCTGCGGGGGCGGCGCGCGCGAGCTTCAGGGAGCGGCCAGCCTCGCCTGGACCCCTGCTCCTCCGTCCCCGCCGCGCCCCCCCACCCGGAGCTCCCCCAACCCCGCGGGGTTCACTCACAGCGCCGCCATGAGCGCCTCCTGCTCTGCCTGCCTCACGGCCGCCAGCTCCTCCTCCCGGCTCAGTCCCGCGCCGTCCGCCCGACCCTTGGCGTACCAGGTGAGGTCGCGGCCCTTCTGCCAGCGGCCCACAGGGGCCATCAGCGAGTTGCCTGTGGAAATGCAGCGCCGAGGGCTCGGCCCGCGGGGTCTGCGCGGCACCGTCGCTCCCCGCACCCGCGGCCCGTGCAGCTTCCGCGCTCCTCGCGACCCCTCGTACCCCGCACCCGCACCCCCGAGACCCGGGCCTGGCACCGCGCTGACCCAGGTAGTTCTCTCTCTGCTTGTCGGTCTTCACGTCCTCCCAGCTGAACTGGTCCTGCCCGCCGCGCACACCGCCCCGGCTGGAGCCGAACATGGTTTCCGGCCGTCCGAAGCCCCAGCCTCGCCGCCCCGGGCGGCGCCGCCGCCGCCGCCGGCGCCCGCTCCCGTGTCGCGTGCCTGAACGTCACACCCGCGCTGGCTCCGCAGCGCCACGCGCGCATGCGCACTGCTTCCTCTCCCGCGCCAATGTTTGGCGCGCTTGCGCACGGCTCACTGCTCCACTTCCCCTGGCGTTCGTTCAGCGCGCCTGCGCCCCGCCCTGGGGAAGGAGCGGTCCACGGCGCTGGGCCTGGTCCTGAGCGTACCGCTGGCACAGCTGTTGTTAGGAGCCACATTGGGCGGCTGACGCCGGGGTCCAGGGCTGCGCTGGGAGAGGGGCGGCCCCTGGGAACCCCCGACCGGCGCCCCCGGAGATCGGGGTGGGGGGGGGTCTCCAAGCGCGCACCTAGGCTCCTGGCGGTCTAGGCTCGCCGCCTGGATCAGCAGTCCCGGAAGGGGGCGGCTCGAAGCGGCTCGGATCCGGAGGAAGCTCCCTAGACACCCCTGCGGCGTCGTGCACTGCCGCTAAGTCGTCTTGGAGTCTGGGCTTCCCCACGTGTGGCCCGGAGAGCCGACGCCTCCCCTGGGCCGGGGGTTGCCCCGTGGGGGCTCCAGCGCGGGAGCGCAGAGCGCCGGTCTGAGACCGCAGGCTCCTCTGGGGAGGGCGTGGGCCACGGGGGCCGCCTGTGGTTGGCCAGGCAGGGTCAGCCACCAGGGTCTGGACACTGGAAGCCGTCAGCACAAAGTTTGAAGTCCCCAAATGGGCCTGGAAGGGGGGGGTGGTACTTGCGGAGGTCGGGAGTTGGGGGTCCGTGTATAGGAAGTCCCTGGGTCCTCGAAGGTTGTAGCGCAGATGGAGTTCTCTGCTTGACCAGACTGCTCAGGTCTCCAGAGCTCTCCAGCCAGGCCTTAGGCCTCCGGTCCGGCTTGCCCAGACCCCTGCCCTCAGTACCAGCAGGATCCCCTGACCCCTGGTCAGCTTGCCCAGGCCCGCCTCCTCCCCGCCCCTCCCCCCCTCCCCCCTCAGTATCTCAGCAGGATCCCATGCAGATGTGGGGCTGCTGCCAAGCCTGCCTTCAGCAATGATCCCATTAGGTAGCATCTGCCAGAACGCTCCCTACCAGGGTGATTCCTCTTAGTAATTTCTCATCACCAACACCCACCCTTGCTTTTTGGCTACAAATCTCCTGCATCCATCATTGTGACCCCACTTCAGGTAAAGTGCCTTGCCATCTTCAGAAACGTCCTGGCTACCTTGGGATCAGACAACGCCACTGGGCATCTCACAAGCAGGGGGCTGGAGGGCAGGCACAGGTGCAGGGGCGGTGCATGTCCCTGTAAACCTGTTCAGGGCCAATGTGCTCAGTGGACCAGTGGGGACTCAGGAGTCCAAAGGTGGGTGCTTAGCCCTACATCCCTCTCTGGGAGCCACAATCAGACGCCAGCGCCCCTCTCCAGTCATGCCGGGAACACCTTCCCCGCCATCTGTCAGGCAGCGCCCCACAGTCAACACCCAAGGGCAGCCCGAGGCTGGGGCTGGGCCAGCTGCACTTGGAAAGGTTAGGACTTGAGCCTCCAGTCTTGCAAAAGCCTGACCAAGGTGACACCCACCACAAGAGGAAAAAGTAGCAGTCAACCACAGAAGGCTGGTCTGTTGTAGCTGCACCGGGCGGGGCTGCAAGCAGAGTGAGTCCACAACAGGGCCGATGGCACCTCCTGTTGGCATTGGGTATGGCAGAGAGCGCCTCAGTGCTGGGCAGGGTGGGCCAGCCACCAGCAGGGATCCCAGACATCCTGCTCCTTCCACCCACTTCCACCCCTGTGGCTGCCACACTCCCACCAGGAGAGCCTGTGGTGCCCTGCTGGAAGGCAGTGCAGGGGGGAGGGGGCTCCAGGCCCCGAGGGCTGGCTCTGCAGTTCTCACCCGACCCTGTGGCCACAGAGACACCCAAGCCAGACACGCACACACCAGAAGGATAGGCAAGGCAGAGGCGGCTTTGTGAACACACTGTGTTTAAAGGCTCACCCTCCCCACCCACGGTGTCCCCAACCCGTTCAGCTTCCAGGCACAGTCACTTTTTGGTCCAAAACTGCTTGTACCGCTCCACATCAAAGTCATCGCCCAGCTCTGGCTCCTGCTGCTTTTGCTCTGTGAGCTGGGCCATGCGTTTCCGGAACCGGGCCCTCCTCTCCTCTGGGGACAGGGCGTCCAGATCCACGGGCATCTGTGGGGAGGGGCTCGGTCAGAGGGCCCAGAGCCTTGTCCCTGTCTCTGCTTCACCTTGTCCTCCACTGTGTGGTTCAGGTTTTCACATTTCACTAGGTTTGTCTGCCTTCAAAGCTCTCAGTTGTTTTCCCAAGACTGATGCTGGTCAGACACGCAGCTCAGGGCTGCTCTCTGGTCCTGATGCGTGGAGCTAAGTCCACTCTCCCTCCTCCCTCTCCTCATGGCCCCCGTTTCCCCTCACCCATTAGGCTGCCATGGGTGCTGAGGCCACAGCTCCTGCAGGAGCAGCTGCTATGGCCAAGCCTGCCAGGACCCACACCCCAGGGAGTACAGGGGAGGGAGACCCACCTCAAGCATTCGCCGTGGCTCCCGATAGCGGATGTGGATGGTGGAGCCATCCTGCTTGATCAGGAGCACAGGGTAGAGGCGCGCATAGGCTTGCCGGCGCACGCGCGTGAGTGAGGCCCTGTTGCTGTCAGCGATCTGGGAGGACAGGTGCAGGTGGCGACACGCAGGGGCAGCCCCCATCAGCACGTGCTGCCGCAGTAGGCTATAGACACAGACGCGCATGTGCGCGGGTCAGTGGCTGGTGCGGGGACTGGAGTACCCACAGGGCCCAGCTGTCCAGCTCCCGAGGGTGCACACAGTGACCTGCACCAGAACAGGGCATGGTCATAGCAGCTGGGCAAGATCACGAGGCTTTCAGAGGTGTGAAGGCAGAGGTCAGCAGCGCAGACCCCAGTGGGCTTCAGGCACCATCCCTGGTGAGGACTGGCTGTACAGTTCAGGCACTGGACGCCAGCATCGGGCAGGAACCAGACTTCCAGGGGAACAGAGACCTAGTGCTGTGGCCCGGACCTTCGTGTCTCCCCCGGATTCTGACACTGAAGCCCCGACTCCCATGATGTGCTGTTGGAAGTGGGGCCTCTCAGAGGTGGTTAGGGTGAGAGGAGGTCACAAGGGCCCTCACAGTGGGACCGGTGCCCCTATAAGGCAAGAGACCAGAACACTGCTGTGAGGACTTGGAACCAGGAAGACAGGCCTCCACAGAACCCTGAGCTCAGACTTCCAGCTTCCCCACTCCCAGACCCCGTGGCCTGCTGCTGGGGCAGCACAAGTGGACCGAGATACCCAGAGCCCGCCTGGCTTCTGAGTGCGGCAGATACTCGGCCTCCCTCCGTACAGCAGGGCGTGTGCTCTCCAGTGACAGGACAAGGGAAGCCCCAGTCACCCTACTCTGCTGGGCCGCACGACCCCCAAGGTCTACTCCAGTCTACCCTTCCTGCAAACTCGGCTCTAGCCCGGGTCTGAGGATGAGGGCACCTGACCGACAGCAGAGTTCCAGAACTCCCTGAAATGTCTTGCATGCCAGAGGTGGCCCTGTCTGCCCAGTGTTCTTTCACACGCCCATGGCAGGCAGGCATCCCAGTAGCTCCCCACCTGACTTTGCCAAGGCTCTCGCTGCATGAGCAGCCCCATCCAGCCTACACCTCCCACCTGGTCCCCACATCGGCTCTCACGGAGACCCCGTACTCTGCAGGTGGGGGTGTCTTTCAGCTCTCAGGCCTGCCCCTTCCACAAGGCAGGCTGACCGCGTGTCCTGCAACCTCACAGCCTGGCACAGTGCCACCTGCCTTGTGTGGAGCTCCTACCACACCCAGCTTTCCCAGCAAGCCCTCAGGCCGAGGGTACATCTCCTCCCCAAGACTGCTGTTCTCAGGGCAAGAACCACACTGCATCTGCCGTTAAGTCACTGGGCACTCAGTATGGCAACAGAAAGCCAGTCCCTGCCATCAGTCATGCAGATGGTGGACAGGACACAGTCACCTCGGAGGACCCTGGGTTGGTAGACTGGGGAGGCTTCCAGAAGGGCTGGAAGGGATGTTGGGTGTTCCCTCACGGTAACAGCGTTTCTAACATGAACTTTCTTGGGAACTCTGCACTGGAGTCCCTTACCTAGCTTCACACTACCCGCAGCTTCCGGTGCCCCATCCCTCTCCCTAGATGCCACAGAATCGACTAGGACCCTGCTCTCCTTTAGCTCTGTGGCAACACTGTGATCACACCATACTTCTCATCGGGGGAGGACACGACATCAGGGGAAGGGCAGATGAGGACACAGTTCCAGTGGGAGCAGTGGGAAGGACCCAGAGTCAGGCTGGGCTGTGCGATCTGAATAGGAAAGTCACCACCACCACCATGTGTTTGCTGCTAAGTGCTCACAAGTCGCTTCTGTTCTGCCCTTGACACCTACCATATCATCTGTATGTACTTGTACCTACTCTTCAGATAAACACGCTGGCTAGGCGGCCCCATGACAGCAGTCCCTAGGGGCCTGGAAGTCCCTGCTTACCCAAGCAGACTGCCCATGGTGGCCATTCTTCCCAGGGGGCCCCTGTGGTACATGGAGGCTCAGGATCAGACACTGGCCTGGTGTGCAACCTGCTGGACAAGAAGAAAAAACACTGATTGACTAGTTATTTATGTGTTAGGTTTTTATTTCAGAGAGAGATAGGAGAAAGGAGCAGAGAAAGAGAACCTTAAACAGAGAGAGAATAGACACAGAGCTCAAACCCACAACCCTAGGATCATGACTTGAGCTGAAATCAAGACTCAGATGGTCAACTGACTGAGCCACCCAGGCGCCCCTTGAGAGTTTTTTAAAAGACAAGGTTTCCCACCTAACCATCAAATCCCAGCCAGGAAGAAACCACAGACCTAAGGACGTCTACAACAGGGAAGTTATCACCGGGTTTCTGCCAGTCCCTCCCAGTAAACCGTCAGGCTCTCAGCCCTGACTTACCATTAGCATCATCCGTGGGGGTGGGGGTGGGGGTGGGGGGTGGGGTTCCTGAACTCCGGATGCCCAGGTCCTACCTCCCAAGCCTGAGTCCGTAAGTCTACGGCAGGGCCCAGACTCTCCGTAGTGGGTTACAGACGCAGGGAAGCCATTCTGAGGATGCACCTTGGGGGTTTCCCTGGTTCCCAAGGTCACCTACTTCTCACGACACCCCGCGATGTCGGGATTATAAAAGGAGAGCCGAGACCTGGAACTACTGTCCCTGAGCCCTGACCCCCAGGAAACCGTCGGTGCAGAGATCCGTGCACGACAAGCCAGGAATTTGACAGCCCAACCCCTGCCTGGGATGTCGGACACTCAGATCCCTGGCAGAGAGACCTCCCGGCCGAGATGCGCAGCTCTGCTGTGGGGTCCCCTACCTGATGGGCAAGGGTATCTGCAGGCCTCCCACCGCCTCAGGAAGCCACTTCGCGGGAAAACGAACTATCCAAGCGGATGCCGCCCCATGCTCTGTCGCCCTCGAGGACCGGCGGCGGGGCTCGGACCCTCCCTCGGGGAAAGTCCTTCCCACCCCGCGACGCCCGCGCCTTTCCGGCACCGCCCTGCCCTGCTCACCGGAGCAACCTCGACTCCCAGCGTCCGGGCTTCCGCCGGCCACTGGGGAACGAAAGCGACCGCAAATACAGCGCAAACACTCTGGGCTAACCCAACGCGCCGTCCTGCGCAGGCGTCGCGTCTCGCGGCGCTGACGACACGTACGAGGGGCGGGGCGAGGCCGGCGCCGTACTATTACGTACTGACAGGGCCCGGCGATGCTTAGTGACGTTGACTTCCGCGGGCGCCAGCGGGCCGGCTCGGCGCCGTGACGTAGTCGCTGCGGACGGAGGCGGGCCGGCGCGGCGCTGACGTAGCCCCGCAGGCGGGCGGTGGAGGCGGCCCCTCATGCTGCGACGCCCGCTGGCCGGGCTGGCGGCGGCCGCCTTGGGCCGGGTCCCCTCGGACGGTGAGCAGCGGGCGGGCGAACGTCGGGGCGCGCGCAAGCCGCGGGGCTGGATCGGGGGCCGTTCGCGGTCAGCCCTCCCGTCGCACTGGTGACGCCGCTGTCGCGGAGACTCGGGGGTTGAGCACGCGGGGTCGTGCCCTGGGGCCCCTGCGGGCCGCCCCAGGGCTGGCCGGCCGCGGTCCCCGCGAGCAGAGCAGGGCAGTGTGCTTGTCCATGAATGTAGCTCGGCCCCTGTCACGGGCCGCCCTTCTCGCGTACGCTCTCGCGTTTCCGCGCAGCGCAGGTGCTTCTGGCAGCTGCTGCTCTTGTGTAGAGGAATTAAAAGCTGGTTCCCTGTGTTAGTTCTCAAAATGTAGGAGGGGATTCTCCTGGCTCGTGAAGCTCCAGACAGCTTGTAAATCCCCCGCGGCCTGAGGACCTCACGCTGGATGCCGTTGTGGACCCTGCTGCATGCGGAGGGGCAGAGAGGGGGAGCAGCCTGACACCCCTCCCCAAGGTGGGCCGCACAGCACAGCCGGAGACTCTGGGAGAAGAGGGTTCTGAAGGCCCGTCTGTGGCCGCCACGCAAAGCCCCCACAGTCTTCCCTGGGCTCAAGAAGGGAAACTCTCCTGGTAGTCTGGCTCTTTGTGCTTCAGCTCCCTCCTCCGAGGGCAAACCCAGGGGGGTCCTGGACAGATGGAGCTGGCCCCTCGGAGGTCTCCCGCACCTCCCCCCCGCCCCCGGGATTGCTGCGGGTTCCTGGCCTGCCCCCAGGGTCCAGCGCCCCGAGGCTGTGCGGAGCAGGGAGTTGGTGGCAAACCTTTGTGGCTTATGGGCGTCCTAGGTGGAGCTCAGCTTCCGTCAGTACCTGACGCTTTAGTCTGGGCTGCTGGAAACTGCGCGTGTGGTGTGATTAGACGCTACTTTGGGAACAGGAGAGGGAGTGAGCCTAGGTCATTGGGGGTGCTGGTTTGGGGAGGAGCAGGGAGGCAAGCCACGTCACTGTTCCACGGGAAGGAAGGGCAGCTGGGAGCTGAGGTGTTAGTGGCCAGTGTGGGGTAGGGCCCACAGGGTAGGGCCCATGGGGCAGGGAGGACACAGGCCAAGATGTAGCTGTGTGAGTCCCCTACAAGGCTCCTGGGCAGCACACCTCCCAAGCGCGGACTTGTGGACACTCTTCTGTCAGTCTTACATATCCTGGACCATGGGCTGGTCGTGCGGGACCCCGGGGGTGGGGGTGGGGGGGACCCTGGCCTTCATCCCCAGGAGGGGCCTGGGATGCATGTGCTTTCCTATCTCACCACCGATGGCTGAGTGTGCCCCGTGCTGCCCCCTTGTGGGAACCTCCCATGTCAGCTGCACACAGCAGGCCCGCTCACAGCCCAGGTGGGGCTTTCTTCAGTCCTGGGAACACATTGTATCGGTGCTTCATCTTTGGCTGGAGCCAGTGGGGCAGCAGTTAAGAGGTATCAGGTTCTGGCAGTTCTGAAGGTTAAGACTCTCCATAGGTTTCTTTTTTGGCCACGCCCTTTTTCTTTTTTTTTTTTAAAGCAGTGAACAGTTGGCTTCTGCTTTTTGCTGAGTGTTGTGTTGCCAAGAAAGAAGATCCAGACGATGGAAAGAGGAGCAGGAAGGAAGGGGGCGTCCTGATAACGATTAGGAGTGCAAGGACAAGACCCCAGTCTCTAGGAGAAGGATGGTCCCTCCCCTTGGAGGGCCTGGGCTCCTTCCTGCTCTCTAGTTCTTATGCCCCAGGCCCTGGCCAGGTGCCAGAGTCCTGCACAGTGTCAGACAGCCCAGCTTCCTCTCAAGGAGGGACTGGTCCTACCCCACTGGGGACTGGAAGTGGGGAAGAAGACATCAGCCACTTTGTGGGTATCCTGAGAGCTATGCGGTTTCTCAGGGCCTCTTGGCTTGGTTGTACCCCACACACAGCCCTGCCCATGCAGCCTTTTTGGGGACAGGTATGACCAGCCCTTTTGGTCCAGATCCACTTGGGCGACCTCCTTCACAAGAGGACACACTTGAGTGTAGCTGGGGCCTTGGGGCCTCAAGTCCCATCCCAGCTGGGTGTGCTCCTGTCAAAGGTGGCTTCTGTCAGGACTGTGCCACCATGGCCACTGGACATGGGGGCCAGGTAGTGGCCTGTGTTGGGGTGAGGGAGCTCAGCTCCGTGGGCCCCACGTCAGGAAGGACTTAGTGCTCTTGGCTGGCCAGACCCCACCCCTGCAGCATGGCCATAGCTGGCCAGACGGTGTTCCCACCCCACACTGTCAGGGTTTTAGCCCTTGAGGGAGGGCAACAGGGAGGTCTGGAGCCTGGGCTTGAGGGTCAGGTGGGGCCCAGGAGGATGCCCCTGCCGGGGGAGGCTGGCAGGGCATGGCATTGCTTCAGAGCCAGGCAGGCCGCTCTCGCCTTCAGTCCACCCTGAGTGTGCACCTGCTGCCCATGGCATGGCGGCCAGTTCGGGCCGACGGGGAGGAGGCCTGGAGGGTGGGGCTCTGGGACACACACGCCTGGGACAGGGTGGAGGGTGGGGTGGTGAGTAAGACCGTGTGGCACTTCCATGTGTGCAGTCTGGCCCTCACTGAAGACGTGTGTCTCCTGGTGCGTTTGCAGTCCTGGGATGTCGGAGCTGCAGGGCTGGCACCACCGGGGAGTTTACCGCTGGGGGCTACAGGGTGCTTGCAGGTGTGTGGGGGTGGGGGCATCCTGGGGCAGAGGCACCTGCCTCATGAGGTCCGTGGTGGAGAATCCCTAGAGGGAACACTCTGAGATGGGTCCACAGGTTCCCCATATATGTGCTGCTGTGAACAGGATCTGGGCATCCTCCTGCTCAGCTCCCTGACCACCACCCTGTGTCCCCTCTGGGCCGCTCTGCCCAGAGGAACTCGTGTTCCCAAGGCACCAACACACCACAGGCTCCCAGGAAGACCTAGGTGGAGGGCCAGGGCCAGGTGTGGGACGGACAGACCCCTCTCTCCACTCTCATCCCCAGACACACCCAGGGCTGTCCTGCCAAGGAGAGGGCAGCTGCAGTGGGCCTGGGCCTGGGCCTATGGGCGGGAAGGCAGGACCACCAGAGTTCACTTGGGGGTTCAGTGGGATCCTTGCTGGGAAGGACACCTGGAAGAGGCGTCACCTGAAGGTGATGCTCATCAGCGTGTTGACGGCTTCTTCCAGGTCCCTGCCTGTTGTGTCTCCAGCAGAGGGTCCCTTTCCCTCCCATCCTCCTCAGGGCTTGTCCATAAGGTGAGGTGGTCTCAGAATAGCGGTGCTTTAGCCAGATTACTGTGTTGGCCTACATCGAGGATTAGGAGATTGGGGCCCGCCCAGGGACCTGCGGACAGGCCGCCCTGGCTAGGATACAGGGCAGCCAAGGGGAGTCTGCCAGCCACCTTGGGGGCCCCCAGATGGAGCCCTGCAGGGGCTGGCAGAGGAGGGAGCTGCACCAGCCCAGCACAAGTCCCCCTGGGTGCCACTGTGCACCAGGGGTGCCCCAGCCCCCAAGTCTGCACCTGGCCCTGCTCACGTGTCCTGAGCACGAGGTGTCTGGGTGGGTGAGTTGAGGAGTGGCCTTTTCCTGTGCTCAGTGGGCGGGGCTGGCTGCCTTGGGAGGGATTTAGTGCTCAGAGAGTGGGGAGCGAGCTGGGATTACCACCCCCTGCGGGCTCTTCTGGAACCGCCCCAGGCTGGTCCCTGAGTCTGCATCCCACCAGGAGGTGGGTCCTGCTGGGCATGCTGGGGGTGGTCGGGTGGGCGCAGAGCTGGGCAGCTGTCATCTGGAGCTCCCCACCCCCCTGCTCCCTGTCTTGAGCCAAGTGCTAGGGGTGGTCCACCTGCCCAAGCATCGGAGGGGTGAGGAAGCTGTGGTCCCTTGGGTTCCCACGTCCCACTGGAAGCTTCCAGAACAGGGCTCAGGTGCTGCTTACTGACCGAGGCTGTCTTGGGTGTGGTGCCTGGAGACACAGGGATGGGGACCCTCCCAGGCTCCAAAGTCCAGGACTGCATGGCCAGGGAACTCACATCTGTGGCTGATGTGTGTGACACCAGCTAGCCCCGGGTGAGGCACAGCTAGGTTGGCTCTGGGTTCCAAGTCCAGCTCCGTCCCAGTCCCCGGCTGACTTCACACAGGGTAGCGGGGGCACCAGCCACCCCGCCCACTTCCAGTTCTGGGTACATCCCTCAGGCCTCGCTGATCCCCTCTCCCTCACCCACAGGAATGTCAGGACCAAGGCCTGTCGTCCTGAGTGGACCATCGGGGGCGGGGAAGAGCACCCTGCTGAAGAGACTCCTGCAGGAACACGGCAGCATCTTCGGCTTCAGCGTGTCCCGTGAGGCCTGGGTTGCAGGGGCAGGGGGCAGGAGGGTTTCAGGGATGCTGGGGGTAGGACCAGGCCACCTCCTGACCCACCCGTGGGGGAGCCCCACACTGCACTCCCTGACCTGGGGCCCCCACACCCACCTGTGGGGGGGCCCCACACCACCCAGAGCCCCACACTGTACCCCCTTACCTGGGGCCCCCACACCCACTCGTGGGCTGAGCCAGGCCCTGCAGAGAAGGCCATGCATGGGTGTAGGGGCACCACGTTCCCAGATTGGTCATAGGTGTTTGTTCCTAGACACCACGAGGGACCCACGGCCTGGAGAAGAGAATGGGAAAGGTGAGCTCACCCCTCGGCATCTGTCTCATCTGAGAGATGGACCCCCGCACAGGGTGGGCAGGCAGCATGCTGGCACCCAGGAAGAGACGGGGTGGGGGCCCCAATCTCTGCATAAGGTCCCTGAAGGCACCAGTCTTGACACACATGCCACTCCACACATGGTCCTCTGATTGATGTAGACATCACAGTTGTGTACCATCAGGGTCCCTCTGATACTGCAGGTATCTTCTGTGTCTTAGTAGGATCATGGGAGTCCCCTGAACCTCCCCTGTCCAGGCCGGTAGTGTCCAGGATCCCCTGTCCAGGTCGGCAGTGTCCAGGCCCCCCTGCCCAGGCCGGCAGTGTCCAGGCCCCCCTGCCCAGGCTGGCAGTGTCCAGGCCCCCCTGCTCAGGTCAGCAGTGTCCAGGCCCCCCTGCCCAGGCCGGCAGTGTCTAGGCCCCCCTGCCCAGGCTGGCAGTGTCCAGGCCCCCCTGCCCAGGCTGGCAGTGTCCAGGCCCCCCTGCTCAGGTCGGCAGTGTCCAGGCCCCCCTGCTCAGGTCGGCAGTGTCCAGGCCCCCTGCCCAGGCCGGCAGTGTCCAGGCCCCCCTTCCCGAGGCTGGCAGTGTCCAGGCCCCCCTTCTGAGGCCAGCAGTGTCCAGGCTCCCTCTAGCCTTCCTTTGGAAGCCAGTGGTTTCCAGGCTCTCCTCGGTGTCATGTGTGTGTTCTGCTCAGCGCCTAGAACAGCCCCTCCGTGTGGGGCAGACGGGTGCACCGGAGATGCTGGTTCTGGCCACACTTGGTGCCCAAGCCCCTGGTGGTCTGGCCATGGGCAAGGCTCAGATAGCCCCTCCTTGCAGATTACTATTTTGTGACCAGGGAGATGATGCAGCGGGACATTGCGGCTGGTGACTTCATTGAGCACGCGGAGTTCTCGGGGAACCTGTACGGGACCAGGTGGGCCACACTTGGCACCTCCACACCCTCCCAGGGGCTCTGCCTTCAGCTGGACAGGACCTCTGAGGGTCGTTTGGGCAGTTGGGAGTCAGGTCCCCAGCCCAGCCAGGGGTCGAGCTCTGCAGGCCCCTCCTCCCAGCCACCTCTGTCCACCTGGCCAAGCCATGGTGAGGTCCGCAGGCTCCTCTAGGGACTGGCGCTCAATGAGGACTCCAGCAATCTGGGTCTTCTAGGACCACAGGCTGTACTCAGCTTGCTCTCCCAGCAGTGGGCTGGCATGGGGGTGCCCCCCAGTCCCCAATACTTCTCTGCCAGCTCTTCCCACCTGGCTGAGAGGCCTACGTCAGCCTGTGTGCACATCCTATTCGTGACCCGCTGGCAAGGGTGAGCCAGAGACCCTATGAGACCCATCTTGCTCCATCCTAGGCTCTAGGTACAGCTGGACAGGACAGTGGGGCTGTGTTGGGTGGGTGCCTGGTGCCCTGGGGCTGTGCAGTGAGCCCTCCTGCCACTTCCCACAGCCACCCTCAGCCCAGCAGAGGGCCTGGCACACGTGTACTTCCAGAAAGGTGGAGGAGGTGCAGGGGTCCTGGTAGGTTTCTGCACTCATGTCCGGCCAGGCCCATGCCCTGCTGAGGCTCCTTGAGGCCATGAGGGGCTGCTGAGCCCCAGAAGCCCCACTGAGCATTTGCCGCCCCTCTGTCCTCCCCACTCTGTCCTCCAGCAAAGCAGCGGTGCGGGCCGTGCAGGCCATGAACCGCATCTGCGTGCTGGACGTGGACCTGCAAGGCGTGCGTAACATCAAGAAGACCGATCTGCGGCCCATCTACATCTTTGTGCAGCCGCCCTCGCTGGACGTCCTGGTGGGGGGTGGGCCTGGGCTGGGGTGGGGGGGGCGGGGCTGGGGGCAGGGCCCGCCCAGACACCCTGACCCTCCCCTGTGCCTCAGGAGCAGCGGCTGCGGCAGCGGAACACAGAGACTGAGGAGAGCCTGGCTAAGCGGCTGGCTGCTGCTCGTGTTGACATGGAGAGCTGTGAGTGTGGGCACTGGCCACCTGCCGTCCCCCCAGGCTCCTCACCCACCAGGGAGACCCCCAGGGTCTCTGGTCACCAGAGATGACCCTGCCCTCCCTCTTCCCCCCCTCCCCAGGCAAGGAGCAGGGCCTGTTCGACCTGATCATCATCAATGACAACCTGGACAAGGCCTATCAGGCCCTGGAGGAGGCACTGTCCGAGGTGGGCTCTGCAGGGTCAGGACTTCTCTGTAGTGCACGCAGGGAGAGGGGCTGGGACAGACGATGTGGCCTATCCCCTGGGCCCTCCTGATGCCCTTCTCTCCCTGTGGCAGGAAATCAAGAAGGCCCAAAGGACCAGCCACTCCTGAGAGGGACTGCCAGTTGTGTCCTCCCTGATGGGGACTCCGCTCACATCAGCCAGCACCTCCTCCCCCCAGACTGCTGTGTCTGGGGGACCCTGGCCTCCCCTTTCCCCCTCCTATGGGAGCCAGGCCCATGTCCTAATAAAAACTGCTGTGTAACCGTGTCCCTGAGCCTGTGGGTTGCCATCTTCAAGCCAGGGTGTTAGGGACTGGACCATGCTGTCCATCACAGACCCCGACTCCTGGCTGCCCCCTCAGTGCAGGAGGCTAGCGGTTCAGTTCTTTCTGGTGTCTGCTGCTCTGGGCAGCCCACCCCCAGCTTCCCTGTGCACTGCCTCCCTGGGGCTTCCTTTGCCCCTCCCCTAGGTCAGGGAGGTCAGTCTTGGGTGCTGGGTGGGGCCCTCATGGAGTAGATGAGGCCACTGGAGAGCATTGCCTGGTGGAGGTGCCCTGAGGCTGTGGGCAGTAGGACCTGGGGCTCTTCCTGCCTGAGCCCCTTCTGTCCTGGTCCCTGAGCTGGGCTGCAGTGGTGGCCCAGGATCTGATGCAGGAGGGAGCTAGAACCCTGCATCCTGGAGGCCTGTTTGGGCCTAGGGCTCCCCTCCACCTCGTGCGTGGTCCACTGGGCCCAGAAAGGCCAGCACAGGGAGGACCCCTGGGGGCTCCTGTTGGGGTTCCCAGATTCCCGGAGTCTCACAAGACACCTGTAGAAGCCACCCTTCTTGAGTCAGGGCTGCTGTGGCTTTGCCGTGCTGGGCAGGAGAGCTGCTGTCCCCTAGCCCTTGTCCGTGCCTATGCCATGCTTCTGTGGTGGGACCCAGACAATGGACACAGACTTGAGGTGGCAGGGAGTGGACAGGGAGGCTGGACTCTGTCCCAAAGCCCAGGTGCAGAGAGGAGGGCAGGTGGGGGCCTGGCCTGAATCTGAGGGCTACTGGACACCCCCACCCCAGGCCTGAAGGCAGGTGAGGCGGGGCCAGGCTGATGTGCAGAGGAAGGGGGGGCAAGTAGGGGAGGCCCCTTCCCTTTCTGGGCCCTGTCCAGCCCCAGGGACAATCGGGGATTCAGACCCCAGGCCTTGGGGGGAACAATGGAGCCCTTGAAGGCCCTCCCCCCGCATTGTGCTTGGTGGTGAGAGGTGGCTCTGGGTCGGGCCCACGACTCGTCCAGGCACATGCCCTGGGAGGGCCAGTGTCCGGCCGGCTGGCAGGTGGAAGAGCTCAGGGACTCACATTTCCTGGCCTGGAAAAGGTAGGGCACTGCCCAGGGGCCCAGGTGTGGGCAGCCCTCTGGTGCAAAGCGTCAGGCACTCTGTCTGTGGGCCCAGGCTCGCTTCTCCCGACAGGGCCCGCCCTCCGTTGTGGTGGGGGAACCTGAAGCCCCAGGGGCTGTGCAGGCCAGCTGCTGAGCAGGAAGGGAAGGGGTGCTCTTCGGACATTCCCCAGCAGCTGGGGCTCCTCAGGGCGCTGGTCCCACTGGCCCACGCCAGCCAGGCAGCTGCAGTGTGTCCAGAGGCTGGGCCTTGGGCCTCAGTCTGCTCAGGAAGGCTGGAGAGGCAGACACACCCGGGTGGGTATACCTGTTCCTGACCTGGCCTGGGGCCTCTTTCCCACAAGTCCTCACGGGTGCCTGCTAGGCGTCAGGGGCCCCAGGGGTCACCGAGGGCAGACGAGACCCCTGTTCTCCAGAAGCGGCCCCCAGTGTGCCAGAGATGTCGTGAGTGAGTCGTCTGGGCGGCCCAGGGGAGAATGGGGGAGAGGGTGGGTGGCCTGGGCAGGATGCCAGGCCAGGAGTGGCCCAGGCCTGTGGCAAGCTTATCCGGAGAGGGCAGGTGGGTGCAGCGACGGTGTAGGGCATGGGGTCTGTACAGAAGGGGCTGCAGGGGGTGTCCAGGACCTGGGAAAGGGTGGCAGGAGCTGGGAAGAGGGGGGAAGGGAAGTGGAGGTACCCACCTGGCTGTAGAGGGAGCGCAGCCTCCTGCCCTTGTCGGCGGTGCCTGGGAAGGTCTGGAGGGTCCCAGAGCGGGGTGCCCTTGAGGTCCTGGCCGGCTCCCCACGCCCAGGGCTCTCTCCGGGCCTCTCCGTAGTGGTGGCCCCAGAATCACCATGACTCACTCCCCAGGCACAGCCCCTGTGGGACGAGGACCCCTCCCTTCCTGGGTTGCAGGGGAAGCTAATCAGAGGGGCCCTGGGTCCTGAGCCGGGAGTGTGGCGGGGGGGGGGGGGGGGGGGTGTGGTGAGGGGAGGCACTGTGGCCGCAGAGGAGGGCTGTCGTCAGCCTGGCCAAGCTCCCCCAGTGCATCCTGCCTCTGCTGAGCACCCATGTGGTGGGTCTGGAGGAGGGGCTTGTGTGTGTGAGCAGAGGGTGAGGTGGGTGAGTGTGCTAACGCTTGTGTGTGCACCTGTGAACACGTGTGGACATCTGCATGTGGACTAGCGCTGAGTTGGATAGGAGGACATCAGGAAGGCCCTAGGACCCTGTAAGGGTGGGGGCTTCATTCTGAGTGCACAGGGCTCCTTGGGACCCAGTCCTGTGGGCCTATGACCCCAAGGGTGGGCTGTGGGGGTGGAACCTATAGGTGGAGTGAGGAACAGGAGGGGGCATGAAGGTAGCACCTCTGGGGGCTGGAGAGGGGAGGGAGAGGGGAACCTAGGGGATGGCAAGGAAGGGAGACAGGAGGCACCTGGGTGAGGGGCTGGGGAGGGGAGACAGAGGTGGGGAGCCTGGGGGAGGGCCTGGTGAGGGGAGACAGAGAGGAGCCTGGGGGCTGACCAGTGTCCACACTGACGGGGAGGCTGTGGTACCCTTGGGAGCTGCAGGGGGCAGATGAATGTGGCAGAGGGTCACAGGTTTGGGGACTGGGCAGCCTAGGGGTATGCAGTTTCCTCTGGGCCAGGTGGTCCAGGTGGAACCTGACTGGGGCATCAAGGACACTGGTCCAGGGATCCAGGGAGGGACATGCAGGACAGAACCCCGTGGAACAACCACAGAGCAGACAGGGGGAGACCTTGGGTGAGTCCCACGGCTGGGTGAGGCCCTGGGCTCTGAGCTAACGCATTCAGGGCCATGCAGGTGGTCACATGAACAAGGGGCCACCCAGGGCTGGGCATGCTTAGGAAGGGGCTAGGCTCTGGAGCCCCAAGGTCCCCAGGGAAGAGTCCCACTGCATATTCAGTGATTCTCAGCTGAGCATTCCAGCGGGGGGGGGGGGGGGGGTGCTGGCAGCCCCACCTCAGTGGGAGGAAGCCCCGCCTGCCCTGAGAGGGGCTCCTGGGAGGAAGCTGGGTCAGGGATGGGAAGGAAATGGCTGGGCAGGCCCTGGCCCTCAGCCCCTTGCACACCCCCTCCACTCCCAGGACCTTTGTCCAGACCCAGGGGTGACAGGAGCTTGAAGTGCAGAGCCCACCAGCCTCCTTTCGAAGTCCTCTCTTCCCCGAGCCCCACTGCTGTCCCCTCCCAGATCCTGACACCCAGCCCGAACACTTGCTGATGGATCCCGCTGAGTGCGATCCCACCCACACCTGCTCTGAGGCATCTAATCTGAGCAAAGGCCCCTGCAAACCAGCACCCCTACACCCCCCAGGTCGTCACCCCTCCTTAGGGTCAGGGTCCTCCCTGGGCCTGCAGCCCTAGGAAGCCATCAGCCAAGGTCCCTGTTCCCTGCCTGCAGCCTTCAGAGACATACCTGCCAGAGGTGGGGCGGGGGGCACACCGGGAAAGGAGGCTCCCACTGATGGGGCAGGAAGGTACTGCAGTGTGGTTATTTTACAGCCTCTCATCAGTGCACCGGTGTCACTACCACTGTCACTACCCTGTCATGAACATAAGTCCACGTTCTTTCTCTGTGTCCTTCTTCTGCCCTGGAGTCCACCAGGGGCACCAGAGCATTTGCCCTCCAGCTCCTCCAGCCCCCCAGGGACATGTGATTGCTTCTCAAGGGTCCCCCCAGGGTTTCGGGAGGTATGTGGTCGTCTCCCAAGCATCCCTGCAGGGTCTCAGGAAGCATCTGGTCATCTCCCAAGGGTCCCCCCAGGGTCTCAGGAGGTATGTGGTCATCTCCCAAGCGTCCCTGCAGGGTCTCAGGAGGCATCCTGAGTCTCCCAAAGGTCCCCCCAGGGTCTCAGGAGGCATGTGGTCGTCTCCCAAGCATCCCCACAGGGTCTCAGGAAGCATATGGTCGTCTCCCAAGAGTCCCCCCAGGGTCTCAAAAACATCTGGTCATCTCCCAAGGGTCCCCCCAGGGTCTCAGGAGCATCTGGTCATCTCCCAAGGGTCCTCCCAGGGTCTCAGGAGGTATGTGGTCATCTCCCAAGCGTCCCCGCAGGGTCTCAAGAGTCATCTGGTCATCTCCCAAAGGTCCACCCCCAGGGTCTCAGGAGGCATCTGGTCATCTCCCAAGGGTCCCCCCAGGGTTTTGGGAGGTATGTGGTCATCTCCCAAAGGTCCACCCGCAGGGTCTCAGGAGGCATCTGGTCATCTCCCAAAGGTCCCCTCAGGGTCTCGGGAGGTATGTGGTCATCTCCCAAGCGTCCCCACAGGGTCTCAGGAGGCATCTGGTCATCTCCCAAAGGTCCCCTCACGGTCTCAGGAGGTATGTGGTTGTCTCCCAAGCATCCCCGCAGGGTCTCAGGAGGCATGTGGTCATCTCCCAAAGGTCCCCCCAGGGTCTTAGGAGGCATCTGGTCGTCTCCCAAAGGTCCTCACAGCGTCTCAGGAGGCATGTGGTCGTCTCCCAAGGGTCCCCCCAGGGTCTCGAGAGGTATGTGGTCATCTCCCAAGCATCCCCGCAGGGTCTCAGGAAGCATCTGGTCATCTCCCAAGGGTCCCCCCAGGGTCTCAGGAGCATCTGGTCATCTCCCAAGGGTCCCCCCAGGGTCTCAGGAGGTATGTGGTCATCTCCCAAGCGTCCCCGCAGGGTCTCAAGAGTCATCTGGTCATCTCCCAAAGGTCCCCTCACGGTCTCAGGAGGTATGTGGTTGTCTCCCAAGCATCCCCGCAGGGTCTCAGGAGGCATCTTGTAGTCTCCCAAAGGTCCCTCCAGGGTCTTAGGAGGCATCTGGTCGTCTCCCAAAGGTCCTTGCAGGGTCTCAGGAGGTATCTGGTCGTCTCCCAAGGGTCCCCATCCCGGGTCTCGGGAGGTATTTGGTCGACTCCCAAGCGTCCCCGCAGGGTCTCAGGAGGCATCTGGTCGTCTCCCAAAGGTCCCCCCCCCTGGGTCTCAGGAGGCATGTGATCGTCACCCGTGGGCCCTCCCCCAGGATCTCAGGAAGCATCTGGTCATCTCCCAAGGGCCCTCTCCCAGGGTCTCAGGCATGTGGTCGTCTCCCGAGGGTCCCCCCGCTCAGGGTCTCAGGAGGCATGTGATCGTCTCCTGAGCTCTAACCCCTCCCCCCCCCCCCAGAGTCTCAGGCATGTGGTCATCTCCCAAAGGTCCACCCCAGGGTCTCAGGCACGTGGTTGATATCTGGTCATCTCCTGAGGGTCTCAGGCACGTGGTTGTCTCCTGAGGGTCACCCCCATGGTCCCTCCTGGCATGTACTTTTCTGCAGGGTCTCATGTGACATTTAGTCATCTCTTAGGATCTCCTTAAGGTCTCGGGTGGTATTTGTCTCCTGAGCGTGCCCCCAGGGTCTCAGTGGCTCGTGGCCATCAGGTCTCCTTGTCCACGCTGCTGGGTCCAGCCCTCAGTTCTCTTGTGATCACACCCCTAACTGTGTTGATGTCAGGTATCTGTAGCCGCCTCTACAACTGTTTCCTGTTGTCTCTCCATTACCTGGGTGCTTTCTGCGGAACACCAGGGCGTCTACACGTGTGCTACAAACCGGCCTCTCACTGGGGTGGGGACTTGGGCCAGCGTCCACTGTCTGTCCCTTCTTGCGGTGCCGGCTCTCTGGAAGGGCCCTGCCGAGGAATGGGGAGCCGTGTGGCATGGGTTGTATAAACTGTGTAGAACTCCCTTCTCTTTCACTTTAATTCGTTTAGTCGTTTATATCAGTACGGACTCACACTTATTTTATCGTCTAGTTTAGACGCTAGAGTCCAATCTGTAATACTGCCTTATTCCGCTATCACCCAGATAGGTGCAGCTTCCGACACACGGCGCTCCTGCGACGTGCTTCCGGCTCCCTCACTGTGTACGTGTGCGCGTGTGTGTGCGTGGCTGTGAACTCATGTGTGGGCGCGTACGTGAGCATGTGCGTGCTTGTGGGCATGAGTGTGCGCGCAGGCATGCTCACGTGCGTGCTTTGTGCGTTGGTGTGCGCGTGTCGGTGCGTGGGCTCCCGCTTGTGGGCACCGGGGCACACGCGTGTGCGTGCTTTGTGCATCAGTGCGCGCGTGGGCGTGCGCACGTACATGTTTGTGGGCATCGGTGCGTGGGCGTGGTCACATGCATACTTTGTGCGTCAGTGTGCGCGTGTCATTGCGTGGGCTTGTGCTTGTGGGCATGGGGCGCGCGCGTGTGTGCGTGCTTTGCGAGTCCGTGCGTGGGCGTGCGCACCCCAACTCATCGGCTCTTTGCTCTCCCGCCCAAGCACGTGCCCTGGCACCTTTCTTGTCCCCAACCTGGCACTGGTCGCTTCTCCAGGAGCACAGCGTCTTTTACGGAGAGTGGGACCGTGGTGCGTGTGTTTGCTGCTAAGAATGTTTGCGCATCTCCACCCTGTCAGTTGATAGGCAAGGGAATACGCGTGTGTACAAACCCTGTGCACACTCGTGCCGGTGATATTCTCTAGGGAGCCATCTGTGTCATGTTCAGCTAACACGGGTTCACAACCAGGTCTCCCACGCTAACCCACGACCACATGGGACATTCCAGCACCCCCCCTCCGCCAGTCTACAACCCCCAAGCAGTGAGAACCCTAAATCTGATGGGTGCCGCCTGTGAGTCTCTGCCCCCCTCCCAAAAGCAGCCTGCCTCCCCCAGTGCTCAGGGGATGGAGGAGAGGAGCCTTGCTCCCTACAGCTCCTGCTGGCCTGATTCTCTCCTGAGCTGAGGGTCTGGAGGGCCTGCTCTGATGTGCCCTCTCTCCAGGGCAAATCTTATCTCTGGGGCTCTGACCCTGTGGGCTTGCCCCCCAGGGCATTCCGCCGTTCCTCACACCTCCCGCAGGGTCTGCCCCAGTGCAGAGTTAGAGCTAGTCCAAGAGTCCCCCATGCAGGCCCCTCCACTCGGTCATGGGCGTGGTGGGCACACATACACCCGGGAATTGGCACACCCTACAGTGAGGTTCCCCCACATGCCTAGAGCTGGTTGTTAAATACCACACACCAAAGGCTCTTCCTCTTTCCACTTCTGGGGCACCCTCCTGGCAGGAAGAGAAGAGGTGGAGGCCCCTCTGCCACCCCTTTCCTGGGTTCTTGTGGGGTGGGGCTGTGGGTGTCAGCCTCCGGTGATGTGGTCCGGGGCAGGGACATATACTGGAAGAGTTGAGGTTAGAACGAACTGGGGGGTGGGGGTGGGGGGAAGAGTCACTGCCTTAGATGGGGGTTGGAGAAGGCAGCCTCGGAGGGCTGGGTGTGCATGTCTGTGTACCCGAGAGTGTGTGTGCATGTGCACCAGTGTGTTTGTTTATAATTGTGTGCAGATGTGAATGTGCACGCCTAGTGCTTGTACAAATATCTGAGTGAACCTCTGTACATTTGGGTTTTAAGTTTATTTCTTTTGAGAGAGAAGGGGAGGAGCAGAGAGAGAGGGAGACAGAGGAGAGAGAGAGAGAGAGAGAGAGAGGAGAGAGCATTCAAAGCAGGCTCCATGCTGTCATGGCAGAACAGGGCTCAAATTCACGAACTGTGAGATCATGAACTGAGCGGAAATCAAGAGATGCTCTACTGACTCAGCCACCCAGATGCCCCAAACCTCTGTGCATTTGCTTATAAGTATGTGCACACACAAGCATGCACGTGTGTCTGTGGGTCCATGTGCCCTGCTGTATGCACATGTGTGTCCAAGTGCATGTGTGGCTGTGCATTTGAGAAGCGCGTGTGCCTGTGTGGCTCTGAGGGGCGCTGCGCACAGATGTGAGGAAAGAGGGTCACTTCCCCAGGAACCCAGGCTGCCCTCTCTTCCTGCCCCCACCCACGGGGAGAGGCCCCAGCTGCATAAAGTGGAGCTTCCCTGGAGCCCCTGCCCGCCTGCCTCTGCTGCGCCATCCCACACCTGCCCACGCTGCCTCCCGTGCCCATTCCAGAGGGAGGAGACCAGAAGCATTAGGCACCCTGGGGTCTCCTGTCCCCAAACTACTCAGCAGCAGGTACTGGCCTTGGTAGTGAAGGAGGTAGGGTGGGCGGTGGGAGGCTGTAGCCCCTCCCCCCTTCCTGGAGGCGCAGGGAGGTGAGCGCAGGGAGGTGAACGCAGTGGCCTTCTCTTCCCCGGCAGGGGCCCACTCAGGGATCAGCTGATCTGCAAGGGGGCACTGGTCTGGGACAGTGGTGAGTGGCCCCACGGCTGTCTCCAAGTGTCACAGATGCCCTGGTGTCTGTGTGCCTCACGGACCGGTCGGTCCTGGACAGATGCCTGGCCTCACTTGTCTTCCCCGAGGGGATGTCTGGGCCAGGAGACAGCAGAGGGCAGGGTAGTGTCGGGACTAGAGAGAAAAACAGCCCAGAGGGCTGGGCAGCAGCCTGGGGCCAGCAAGTCCCTTGGGGGGGCATGAAGTGTATGGGGGTCCCCTGTACAGACGGAGGAAGCAGGGTGTGGAGGAGGGAGGGGGGAGGGTTGCACTGTTGGGGGAGACTGGGGACAGATGGTTCTGGGCGAACATGGGGCTCCAGGGGGTGGGTCTGGGGGATGAGGGCCAGTGGGGGGGGGGGGGGGAGCTGAGGAGCCCAGATCCTGGAGGCCTCCGGGATGCTGGGAACAGGACTCCATGAGACCCTCTCCAATGACCTGCGCGCTGCCTGGGTGCGGTGAGGGCCATGGATCTGAGCTGACCCTGAGTGGGGCGGGCCTTGGTTTCCCTTTTGGCCCCATGGCCCTGTGGCTCTCAGGGCCTGGGGTGGGTGGGGTCCCCAGAGCTGGGGGACGGGCGCGGCTTATAAGGCGCTGGGCTTTCTTGGGCGCTGGTGCTGCTGCAGGCTGGCTGGTGCCCAGTTCTGCTCACGGAGGCCCTGGCTTCTCCCGGTATCCATTCCCAGAATGTGGCCAGGACCGGGGGGTTGGGCACGGCGCTCCTGGAAGGGCTAGGCAGAGTCCCAGCTCCGGGCGCCCGAGGTCCGCCCCCTCCCTATCCTCCCGCGACGCCCCCCCCCCCCTGCGTGCGCCCCTCCTGGCCGACGGTGCGTCTCCCCCTGAGGCTGAGCTCTGCTCCTGCTCCGCAGGTCCCACCCCCCGCCCCTATGACCAACATGAGCTGGAGTTTCCTGACGCGACTGCTGGAGGAGATCCACAACCACTCCACGTTCGTGGGCAAAGTGTGGCTCACGGTGCTGGTGGTCTTCCGCATCGTGCTCACGGCGGTGGGCGGCGAGTCCATCTACTCGGACGAGCAGACCAAGTTCACGTGCAACACGCGCCAGCCGGGCTGCGACAACGTGTGCTACGACGCGTTCGCGCCCCTGTCCCACGTGCGCTTCTGGGTCTTCCAGATCGTCGTCATCTCCACGCCCTCCGTCATGTACCTGGGGTACGCCGTGCATCGCCTGGCCCGCGCCTCCGAGGAGGAACGCCGCCGCGCGCCCCGCCGCCGTCCGACCCGCGCGCCCCTGCCTCTGCCCCTGCCGCCCCACCCCGGCTGGCCCGACTCCGCCGGCCTGGGCGAGGAGGAGCCCATGCTGGGGGGCCTGGGCGAGGAGGACGAGGAGTCGGGGGCGCCCGAAGGCCTGGGCGAGGAGGCCGAGGCCGAGGACGCGGGCGCGGCCAAGGGCGCAGGCGGAGACGCCAAGGCGGCGGGGGCCCCGGGTCCCGCCCGGCAGCACGACGGGCGGCGGCGCATCCAGCGCGAGGGCCTGATGCGCGTGTACGTGGCCCAGCTGGTGGCGCGGGCTGCCTTCGAGGTGGCCTTCCTGGTGGGCCAGTACCTGTTGTACGGCTTCGAGGTGCGGCCTTTCTTCCCGTGCAGCCGCCAGCCCTGCCCGCACGTGGTGGACTGCTTCGTGTCTCGGCCCACCGAGAAGACCATCTTCCTGCTGGTCATGTACGTGGTCAGCTGCCTCTGCCTGCTGCTCAACCTGTGCGAGATGGCGCACCTCGGCCTGGGCAGCGCGCAGGACGCGGTGCGCGGCCGCCGGCCCCCGCCCGGCGCCCCCGGCCCCGCGCCGCGCCCGCCGCCCTGCGCGCTGCCCGCCGCGCCCACCGGCCTGGCTTGCCCGCCCGACTACAGCCTGGTGGTGCGCGCGGCCGAGCGCGCGCGCTCCCACGACCGGGACCTGGCGAGCCTGGCGCTGCAGGCGCTGCGGGACGGGCAAGCGTTGGAGGACCGCGAGAGCCCGCCGTGCCCCGGCCTCCCCGCGGCCGCCCGGGGGCCCCAGCGGTCCGGCGCCCCCGCCTCCGGGTCGGGCAGCGCCACGTCGGGGGGCACGGGCCAGGGCAGGCCGGGCGCCAAGCCCAGGGCGGGCTCAGAGAAGGGCAGTGCCAGCAGCAGGGAGGGGAAGACCACCGTGTGGATCTGACGGCCCGACCCTGAAGTGGCCCGATCCCCTGCAGGCCACGGCTGGGGCGGGGGGCTGGGGCTCTGGGGGAAGGCCAGGGCGCAGGGCGAGGAGCACCACCTGCCCTCTCTTTCTCCTCCGCCTGCTCCGGGCCACCCGGGAGGGGCGCCAGGTTGAAGGCATCACCCGCTCAGCGTCACTGCCCCTCCCTGCCTGAGGTCTCCCCTCTGTCCAGGGGAGAAGGAGGAGGAGGGACCTGCGAAGGGTCCCCAGCTCTGATCCCTAAACCCGAAAGGGTTTATGGGACTGTGGCTGCGGGGGTGGGGGCAGTCTGAGCCTCACCTGTGTGTGTGTGTGTGGGGGGGGGGGTGTCTTGGCCCTCTCCTCCCCCACCCTGCTCCCCTGATCAGCCCATGTGTGTCATGGCAGGCCCGACGCTCCTCCATACAGCCTGCCGCAGCAAATGGGGTTCCCTCCCAAACCCCCCACCTCCATCCCCAATCCACTTCCTGTTTCCTACAGAGCTGAGAGCACTCCTAGGTCTTTCTGGTACAGAAGGGGAAACCGAGGTCTAGACGGGAAGGGAGGGACAGAAGGGGAGTGCCGCATCGTCCTGTGGGAGGGCAACCCCCCCCCCCCCCCCAGTTCCCTCCTGTGCTGAGGCCCTGGGGTGGGTGGAAGGGACTGCACTCTCTGGAGCTTCTGTACCTCTGTGGTTCGGCCCCTCCCCCTGGGACAGACGTGTGGTTCTGCAAAGAGGCCGCTGGCCTGTTGCCAGGGAGTGCTGGGACTCCGGTTTGGGCCATTCTGGGGGATGGGGATCCTGGCTCCCATCTACCCCTTCTCTGCCTTCCGTCCCCCTCCCTAATTCAGACACAGCCACCAAAGCAAAGGAAACAAAATAAAACTAACTTTTGTTTACAACTGCGTGTTGTGTGTGCATGTGGGGCATGTGCACACGTAGGTTGTGGGTGCACACATGTATGTCTACCCTGGCGCGCGCACGTGTGTGAGTGTGCCTGGGTGTGGTGTGTGTACATGTATGTGTGCGCACACGCGTGTGAGTGTGCACGTTTATGTGTATGGCCTTGGCCCTACTGGGACACCTGACTCAGCTCCAGTCTGGCTGGAAGAAGCAAGGCCCAGGCCAGTTGGGTGCCTTTCAGTGTTGGGTAGTGGGCGGGGCAGGGCTGGATGGGGGGCACAGCCGAACACACAGATGGTGACAACAAAGAACACAGCCTGGCGCACATACCCAGAGCCTAAGTTCAGCCTACAGTCACAGGCATGAAAGGCAGAGTACAGTGGATGTCATTATGTGGACGCTGGTCACAGCTTGTAGCGTGAAGGGCGGAGGTGGGCACATAGGTGGGGAACCCCATCGCTCTTGACCCCAGTGGTCCCCCAGTCCCCTTCAGGCCCAGAGCACCCCTCCTGGCCTGCAAACCCTCTTTGGTGTCCCCAGACCAAACCCCGATCCCAATGTCAGCCTGCCTCTGATGCCAAGAACACGCTGGGTCCCCTGGGGGAGCCCTGTCCCAGGGAGTCCCATAGAGCTATGCCAATCCAGATTCAGAGCAGAGACACACCTTGCATCTCCAAGACAGAAAGGGTCACGTGACCAGCAGTGTTGTCCTGGGGGAGTCAGAGTCTCTGTGTGTGGCTCAGACCTCCTCACAGCACAGTGACTCAAGAGTACCTGGCAAAGGCCAATGACTCTTATCAGCAGCCCCCAAGTGACACCATTTCCACTGCAGCCACAGGCCTGTGGGATCCAAGAGCAACCAGGATCCTTCTGGGACCACCAGGGTTACATTTTAAGAGGTACATGTGGGATAGGATCTCTGTGGCCTCATGGAGAATGCCATCAGCCACATGGACCCTGCAAGGCTTAATCAGCTATGCCCCCCCTCCGCCATAGATGAAGCCCCCTGACCCCACGCCGGGGACTGCTTTTGGGAATTTGCGGCCACTGACCCTTCTTAAGCCGCAACACTACCATCCTCCTATAAATCCCCTCAAGGGTATAGCCTGTACGATTTCTATATCTCAGCCCCCCTCCCCCCGCCCACTCTCAATTGGTCTAGATACAACGTGAGGCAGTTTGGGTCATCAGGAGGAGGACTCTTCCCCAGGGCTGCTGGGGAAACTGGTTTGCTGTGGGTCAGGCTGAGTATCTGTGCCCAGTGGTTCCTGCCAACACCAGTCTAGATGTCACGGTGAAGGTGTGTTTTTAGATGAGATTAACACTGGCAATGAGCATTCTTTGGTAAGGCAGATCGCCATCCCCAGCGTGGGTGGGCCTCATCCAATCAGGTGACGGCCATAAGAGCAAAGACTGAGGTTCCTGAAGAAGAAGCCATTTATGTCCAAAGTGCTGCTGTTGGTAATATTTGTGTCATCCTGATTGGGCCCTAGGATTCCCAGAGTGAGCATAATTCTGGGGGTGTCTTTGAGGTGATTCTGCATGATATTCACACTGAATCTTTAGACTGAGTGAAGTCCCTAGTGTGGCTGGGCCTGACCCAATCAGATGAAGGCCTGAGTAGTGAAAGGGAACTCATTTTGCCTGAGTGGGCTGGGACATTGGTCTCCAACCTGCAGACTCACTCAGGCTGGGCCGACAACCCAGCTCTCAGGCCTCCAGCCTACCCTGCAAATTTCAGACTTGCCGGCCCCATAATGACATGAGCTGGTTCCTTAAAATAAGTCTCTCTCTCTCTATATCTATCTATCTATCTATCTATCTATATATCTATATAAATATCTATATCTCCTATTGCTTCTGTTTCCCTGGAGAACCCCAGCTAATACACATGCTATCGGCCAGAGTGTGTTAACAGGGCATCCCGTTTCAAGGCTTGGGGCCTGCGGATACCACTGGGGGCCTTCAGTTTTGTGAATTTTCCATGGCCATGGTTTAGGTTCCCACTGATGCCATGCCTCACTGACGTCACGCCCTCTCCACTGATGTCACTGGCTGTCCCCAGCCTCAGCGGACCTGTGCATCACCCAGGGTCCTGCCTCTGACACCCTGTCATTGCAGAAACAGCCCCAATGCCACGCCTGAACCAATCCTCTGAAGGACGTGGCATATAAGCTGCTTGGGGCTGGGAACTCCCAGAGGCGGTGCTTTATGCTCACTGTGCTACTTGGACAGACCCCTCTCAGTGCGTGCCTTGGTTTCCCCATGCACCTGGCATGGCATGAGGATGAAGGGCTGAACCCAAGGCACAGAGCCCAGGCCTCCCTGCCTCACCTCACTGCGTGGTGGTGGTGGTGGGGGGTGGTCCCTGAGCTGGGCTGGGGGGTGGCCAGAACAGGAGCAGACGGGATGGCCTTCTTGTCTCACTGTCATCCGTTTCCACGGCCGGAGCCAAATGGCCGGCTGTTTGGGGAGAGCGGAGGGCCGTGGGGGGGGGGGGGCGGCTGCTTGTGCGCTCCCAGAATGGAGGCAGCTTCCTCTCTGCCTTTGGGAAGGGAGGAGACCGTGAGGGGAGAATAACAGGAAGCCACCCCTGGCCCAGTGGCATCTGGGAAGTAGGGCCCAGGACCCCCACGCCTGCTGGGTTCCCAGCTCTCCACCCCTCCAGGGCTCATGGCCTCAGAAGAAGCAATGGCACACAACCCAGGTCCACCAGTGCGGTTCCCTGGGAGGCTCTGCAGCCAGGCATTCCCCCCCTCCCCTGCAGCCAGGCAGACCCCAGCCACCGTCCCCAACAAATGCGGAGCTGAAGGCGCAAGGCAGGGGGCACCTGAGAAGGGGCAGCCCATGTGCAAGGATCCCCATTGCCAGGCTGGCACAGAGATCTGGGAGGGCTTCCCGGAGTAGAGGGCTTGGAGAAGTGCTAGCTGGCAGGTGCAGGCAGCCACTGGCCACGTGTGGTTCTGGGCACTTCAGTGTGGCTCTTGCGAGAAGCTGAGTTTCATTTAACTTGGTCTGAGTTGCTGTGCACTTGACCAGCCCTAGTGTGGGTAGTTGCTGTGCTGGACAGCGCCAAGTGGACTGTGCCAGGAAGGTCGGGACGGTTCCCGGTGGCGCCGGGCGGCAGTGCTGGTGGGAAGCAGACTCCTCTGCTGGCCAAGGGGCCGGCTGACGTGAGGCTGGAGGAACGCGCCCCCCCCCCCCCCCCGTGTTGTCCTGGCTGCTTCCTCTCCATCCTCCCCAAGCTGGCAGCGACGTGCCGGGTCACCTGTGGAATGCCAGGCCAGGCAGAGGAAGACCTTCTCCATGAAGGGCAAGCAGCCAGTGGCCAGCGGCCAGGGGAGCCACATACCAGGAATGGCAGGTCACAGCCAGGATGCCAGCCAGCCAGCCAGGAGGGGGACCGAGGGCCTGGGAGACACTAGGGGGCTCGGGGGGCCATCCGCATCCCTCACCATGCTGTCAGCCAGGCTTGCCAGGCCCGGCTGGGAGAGACCCAGTACCTCACAGGTTTGGGCAGCATGGCCTTGGGTAGGGCTGGACAGGACAAGGGGGAGTTGGGCAAGTAGGGGGGCTGAGCAGCCTGAGGCTCAGGGATGGGCGGGCACCTGGCATTGGCGCTCCGACTGTGTGCTGATGGGTCGTTCACGCTGAGATGGCCCATGTTACCCGTGCCCTGGGGATGCAGCAGGGAGCCACATAGGCACTCAGATCAGGTGAATCAGCAGAGTATCCAGGGCCTTAGGAGGAGGCCAGGGTGAGGGGCCAGTGCTAAGACCTGGGGTGGAAGGCCGTGGGGTCACTAACCATGGAGCCGCAACCCCTTTATAGTGGGGTGCGCATTAGCATTCACAGTTGTTCTCACGTGGTCCTTCAGCATCCAGTCCTGAGAAGACCACCTGATCAATCCCAGGGGGATGCGCTGTGGGAGTGAGGTGTCACACAGCCACCCCACTTCCTGGATGCAGGTGTGTGGAGGGGAGGTGTCAGATATGGAGCTCTAGGGCCCCGGGAGGGGTGTGCAGGTCATGTTTGTGCAAACATGCTTATGTTTCAGGAACAGGACGTTCAAGGGGGAATGCCCGGCAGGCTGTGGGTCTGGACTTTTGGGGAAATGCCCTGTGTGCGGACACAGACTTGGAGTGTGGTTGGGGGAATTGGTGACGTGGTGGGGACGCACGGAGCTGGGCCCAGGATGGCCCTGGAGCCCCACACCGGGGGCTGGCTCAGCCTCGCCTCCAGCCCTGTTTGCACACAGCGTTGGGACTGGAGCTCAGAGAGCTCGATCAGGACAGGAGGGGCAGTGGGCAGTGGAGCCCAGACCACACAGATCCAGGGTGGGGGCAGGAAGCCAGCTTCCATCTCCCACCTTGGCTGGGGCTCTGGGGAGTGCAGGAGGATTAAGAGGCAGTTCTTATGCAGCACATAGTCTCTCAGTTTCCCCCAAAGGGGAGCAAAAACAGGACAATAGCTGATGGGGGAAACAGGGCTCAAAAGCTATGCCCCCCAAATACCCACATGTGAAGCTCTGGTCCCCCGTGTGACTGCGTCTGGAGATAGGCCCTCCGGAGGTAATTAGGGATCCCCGAGCCCTGGCCCTGCAGGCCTGGTGTCTTCTCAGAAGAGACACCAAAGGTGACAAGGCACCATGTACACGCCACGGAGAGAGGCCTCAGCAGACACCGGCCCTGTTCCTGGACCTCCAGCCTTCAGAGCTTTGAGAAACAGGTGTGTGTTGTATAAGCCACCCAGTGTGTGGCATCTGTTGCACAACTGATTCACACACGTAGGAAAACAGTATGGAGGTTCCTTGAAAAATTAGACACAGAATTACTGTATGAACCGGCAACTGCCCTCAGGGTACATGCCTGTGATAGTGTGATTTATAGTAAGAAATACGGACTTGGCCCTTGTCACTCTTTCCTGGCTCAGAGCTCCTAAAGCCCTTGGGTTTCCCAACTGAAGACAGCAATGAAGGTGTCATGGTGTTCATAACAAGCCCGAGTTCATGTTGTTGCGGTGACTTTGGAAAGCCCCTGGGGGGGCACCTGGGTGGCTCAGTCGGTTGGGCATCTGACTTCAGCTCAGGTCACGATCTCGCGGTCCGTGAGTTCGAGCCCCGCGTCGGGCTCTGGGCTGATGGTTCAGAGCCTGGAGCCTGGAGCCTGCTTCTGATTCTGTGTCTCCCTCTCTCTCTGCCCCTCCCCCGTTCATGCTCTGTCTCTCTCTGTCTCAAAAATAAATAAATGTTAAAAAAAATATTAAAAAAAAAAAAAAAAGAAAGCCCCTAGGGATGGCGGCTGGTGGCCTATGGACCCCACCGTGGGACCAGAGAGTTGGAGGCTTCAGTCCTGCCCCTGACCTCTGGGGAGGGGAGATGGAATCAATCACCAATGGGCAATGGATTAATCAATCACGTCTATACAATGAAACTGAGAGGGATGGTCTTGGGGTTGGGGGGGAGGGCTTCCAGGCTGGGGAGCACGTGGAGATGTGGGGAGAGTGACATGCCTGGAGAGGCATGGAAGCTTCCCACCCCTTCCCCAGTGCCTCACCCTGGGCGTCTCTTCCATCAGGCTGTCCCTGAGTCATATCCTTTTGTAATAAACCACTAATCTAGAAAGTGAAATATTTCCCTGAGTTCTCTGAGCCCCTCCAGAACATTCATCAAACCTGAGGAAGGGCCGTGGGAACCTCTGATCTGTTGCCTGTGGCTCAGAGCACAGGTGTCATCTGGACTTGGGGTTGGCGCCTGAAGTGGGGGTGGTCTTGTGGGGCTGAGCCTGTGGGGTCTGACGCTGACTCCATGTGGACAGGGTCAGACTGGTGTGGCAGTCTGGTGTGGCAGACTTCCAGCTGGTGTCGCAGACTTCCCCTCAAGCACAGGGGGTGATCCTAAGTGTCAGAGAGAAGGGCAGAGTGTGAGCAGAGGACACACAGGAGCATGGTTGTACACACAACACCCAAAGGAACTGAGAGCAGGGTCTCTGAGAGATGTGCATACATATGGCAGCAACATCTACAACACCGAAGGGGTGGAAGTAACACAGACATCCGCAACCTGTGGGACATCCATACAACAAAATCTCACCCATCCTTCAAGAGGAAGATCGGACACCTGCTACCGAACAGACGAACCTGGAGAACTGGCATCAGCCAGTTACAGCACGACACACACTGTGCGATCCTACTCATGAGAGTCAGGTTCCCAGAGACAGAGGGGACTGGGGGCCCCACGGGCTGGGGGCCTGGTGAAGGGGATTAGTGGTCGGCAGGAAGATGGCAAGTTCTGGATAGAAGTGGGGGACGGCTGTACACGATAAGCGCGCGCTGGCTGGGGCTGAACTGTGCGCTTCAGATTTCAGCGATGGAGACCCTCATCTTACATGCACATCACCATAGTAAAGCAAGAGGAAACCTCTTGGAGACCAGGAGCAGGGCAGGTGCGTCCTAAGGAGGTGCCCAGCCAGGACAGTCAGGGGGCGGGGCAGGAGGCTGACGGATAGCGCCTGGCCACGCCCCTCAGGCACAAGCCCCACCTCATAGCCCCGTCCCCGCCCCTCGCCGGCACAAGTCCCGCCCAGCACACTTCGTTCCCGCCCCTCTCGAAGCTCCGTCTCGCGCGCAGGCCTGCCCTTCTCCACACAAGTCCCGCCCCGCACGTCTCGTCCCCGCGCACGCCCCGACCCCACGTGCAGCCCCGCCCACCGGCAGAGGCCGCTGTGGCGTCCACCTAGTTGCCAGCGCCGCCGCCCAGCCCGCCCCTTCGAGCCGCCTTACTCCTCTCTAAGATGGCGGCCGCGGCGCTGCTCCGGGGCGCGGCTCAGGGGCGCGGCAGCCGGGCCTGGCGCTGGCGGCTGCGTGCGACCCCGAAGCGCCGCCTCGCCCACGGTTCGAGCCGTCACGGCGGCGACCCCGCGGACGGAGCGGCCTGGGCCTGCTTCCCGCTGGGCGAGCGCACCCTGGTGCGCGTGCGCGGGCCAGACTCCGCGCCGTTCCTCCTGGGGCTACTGACCAATGAGCTGCCGCTTCCGGGTCCTGCGGACGGCGCTACCCCACCTCCGGCGCGGGCGGGCTACGCCCACTTTCTCAACATTCAGGGCCGCACGCTCTACGACGTCATTGTCTACCGGTGAGAGCGGGCGTCTGCTGTACCTAAAGGGAGGGGGAAGGCGGAGGGGCTGGAGCCGGGGCGGGAACCGGGGCGGCAGCCGGGGTGGAAGCCGGGGCGGGCGGGGCCACACGGAGGAGGGAGGAGGGAGGTGGGAGGAGGGAGGAGGGGCGGGGACACCCAGGGGGAAGGAGGAGGGGCAGGCCTCTGGGGGAGGGAGGAGAGGCGGCCGCACCCGGGGGGAGGGAGGAGGGGCAGGAGCCGGGTAGGGGCCACCCAGAGGGGCGGGGGAGGGGCGGCCGCACTCAGGGGGAGGGAGGATGGGCGGGATCCGGAGCGGGGCCACCCAGGGGGAGGGAGGGAGGGGCGGGAGCCGGGCCTGGGACACACAGAGGAGAGAAGAGGCGGGGACACCCGGGGGCCGGGGGGAAGAGAGGAGGGGCAGGCCTCCGTGGCGGGAGGAGGGCGGGGACACACCCAGGAAAGGAGAAGAGGCGGCCGCACCCAACGGGAGGGAGGAGGGACGGGAGCCCGGGCGGGGCCGAGTCACTTAGGTGGAGAGAGAAGGGGCTGGGCTACCTAGGTGGAGGGAGGAGAGGCGGCCGCAGCCAGGGGGAAGGTCGAGGGGCAGGGGCACCCAGGGGGAGGGAAGAGGGACAGGAGCCGCGGAGGGGCAGGCCGCCTCACGGGTAGGGTGCGGATTGCTAGGGGTCACCCGGAGCCCGGGCACCTGGCGTGAACTCTCAGAGGCTGCGAAAGGATCTTCAGGGCGGGTCACTTGGGGAAGGACATGGGGGGCCTGGGCATCGAGGGGAGGACACCTGACCTGCGGCTGACTGGGCTGCTCTGGAGAGAGGGCCACCCTCCTGGGAGCCCAGCGCTGTCCAGCTTTCTGTCCCTGCCTGGTGTTCTCTGGAGTTTCTCCTTTTGGTTCATCTACTTCCTGCCTCGTGGCCACCTGTTCTGGTTTCCCAGGCGTAACACTTTGTTCTAGGGGTAGCTTGGGATTTTTGCTTTGAAAGTGGACTTTAGTTTTTGCAGCCCATTTAAGTTCACAGCATGACCGCGGGGAAGGCACAGACTACCTCACGGCAGCGTCCCCACCTGGGGGACCCGCACTGATGCTGCAGCACCCAGGGCCCATCCTTTCGTGGGGAGGACAAGTATGGGATGACATGGACCCATCACGTGATGGCTGTCACCACCCTGACAGCCCAGCCCCCCTGTGCCCAGAGTTATCCCTCCCTTCCCTAATCCCCGAAGCCACTGGGGGGGGGGGGGGGATCCTTTTCCTGTCTTCGTGGTTTTCCTTTTCCAGAGCGCTGGGCACTTGGAGTCCCACAGTGCGCAGCCGTCTTGGATTGGCTGCTTCCACTTAGTGACATGTGGTTAAGCCATTTCTCTTCAGCGCTGAGTGATGTCACTTGGCGTGGATGGACCGCAGTCTCTTCACCCGTCACCTCGTGGAGGACGTCTTGGTTCTTCCAAGTTTGGGTGGTTGTGGGTAAGCTGCCGTAAACATCTGCGTCCAGGATTTTGTGTAAAGGCCCAGAAGCTCGACTGCTGGGTCGCACCATGCAACAATGTTTGGTTTTTTGAGAAACCACCAAACCCTTCCATGATGGCTGTGCGGTTTCGGGTCCCCCCCAGCAAGCAATGGCTTGTTTGCAACATGCATACTCTGTGGGGAGGTGCCTGTTAAGGTCTCTGGCCCATTTCTAATCGGGGTGTCTGTTTCTTGACCCTTGAACTTTTCAGTGTTCTTGTGTGTTCTGAGTGATGGCCCCTGGTCACATGTGCTGTTTCAGGTCTCCTCCCCCTGCTGTCCTCGTTCCCTCTGGCGAGGCTGTGTGTGTTCCTGTCCCAGCCACACATGTGCTGTCTGGGGAGCCTTCCTCAGGCACTGGCTGCATACAAGGTGCTCTGGGTTCCGCTACGGACGGTATCGCTGGCTCTTGTGGGAAGCTCCCCAGTCTGTGTCTGCTGCTCTGCGGATCGGGTCGGTCCTCTGCTCCCTTGTTTCCAGCAGGACATGCACCTCGCCTTCCCACCTCTTTCCCTTCGTGTGGATCTCAGCAGTTCCTGGGTGGTGCAGTCTGGCCTGTGTGTGCTCAGTGGAATGGGGGGCCAGGGACACCTACTTCCAGGAACCTCCCATGTGGCTCCCATGTGGCCTCCGCTCAGTCCCCCTGCCGTAGTCTCACTCCTTGGGGCACCTCTTGGGGACCTTGGAGGGCACTATGTCCTCAGTCCTCCATGGGCACCTGGTAGGCCACTCCCCCAAGTGCCTTGGAGCACACCAGTCAGCCTGACTCAATTCTCCAGGTACAATCCTGTTCCTGCTGGCCTCCTTGTGTCCCATACCTGCCCACACCTCACACCCTGACACCTGCCACGTCCTCGAGGGACTGTATTTGTGTGATCATAGGGTAGACCCCCTGTGTTTATGGGGGTCGCAGATGACAGGGTGGTGGGTGCTGTGCAGAGAGGACATCAGACTCTTGGGGGAGGGGTTTCCTTGTGCTCTGGGCATGGGGTTAGGCGGGCCCAGGCCTCCCTTTCTGGTGTTCACACAGCCTGTGCCCTGACAGCCAGGCCAGCTGGTGAGGCCGCAGCTGTTCCCCAGCCTCCCTCTTCCTGCAGCTGCACTTGTGACCCTAGGAGGGGCAGCCATGCTTAGCAACAAGAGTGCAGGGCACGACAGACAGCGGGTGACTTTTAGAGTAAGGATGTTCTCTGCAGTGTTTGGAAGGTGCTTTTTGCTAAAGACATCATTCACTGTTTATCTGATAAATTTACCTGGCAACACTGGCCCGGAGGCAGTGCCACCAGGCATCTGGGGACATTTGTGCTTGTGACTCAGGGCTGGGGGTGTTGGTGCTCCTGACATCGAATGGGTCAGGCCTGGCAAGCAACCCTGGGTACAGGTGCACCTCCTCCCCACCACCCCCTGTTCCTCAGCTGTAGCAAGTGCAGCAGACAGTCTGATTTGGGGGCACAGGGGGGCCAGGGTGCACTCTAGCTTTGTTGGTCCCCAGGGTCTGCCTGGCGCACAGTCATGGGCACAGGTGGCCAGGGAAGTGCCTGAGCCCAGAATGGGCCTGCCTTGATCTGCCTCAGCACCCCTGGGAACCTGGCTCCCTGGCCAGGACCCTCAGAGGCTGGTGCTCCCCCACGACCTCACATTGTGCCTAGCCCTGCCTGATTCCTCCCCTGCCATCTTTCATGTTGTCTCATGTCATGGGTGGTTTTTACCCGAGACTTAAAATGAAAACACAGGTGCATGTGGCAGAGAACCCTAATGGTGTGGGGCGGTTTACGGTGGGAGATACCCCTTTGCTGCTTCCTCCCAACCTGCATAGACATCCGGAGCCCCGTCCTCTGAGACAGCTTCTTTTCCTTTATGACTCTTTTGAAATAATGGTGGATTCACAGGGAGCACGGGAAGGAGCAGGGAGGCCTGTGCACTCTTGCCCCAGTCCCACAGGGTGGTGTCTTGCCTCCTGGAGTCTGGGGTCACGATCAGGGGTGGGACACGGGCCACTAACAGAGCTCATGCAGGATCCCCGCAGACTTGATGCGCCAGCACGTGTGAACACACTTGCCGGTGTCTGTGCCTTGGTCACACGTGTGGCCCCTGTGACCTCGATGAGGACAGCTGTTCCATCACCACCACTGGGTCCCCTGTCCCCTGTGCAGCACACCTGCCCTTCTCACCCCAGCTCCTCTCCTGGCTTTTTACCATTTGTCTGACCAGTAGGTCACCTTGAAGTCTGACAAGTGGAACTGCTTGGGATTGGACTCACACACCTTGATACCCTGTGGTTCTGCCCACTTGTATCAGTGTGACCCATGGCTGCTGTTTGTGGTGGGAGTGGGGGTGGGGAATGTGGACACGATAGAGTGTGCACTGTAGGGTGAGCCCCCAGAGGTGGGACCCCAAGCAAGTCCTTGCTTTTCTTTCCTGTGGGGGTAACTGGTTTCTCCAGGGCAGCACTTAATCCTGTACTGTCTGGGGGCACCAGCTGATGGGCTCTGAGGAAGTGGCCATGGACATCAGCTGGTGGGCTCTGCAGGGAGGGGTGGGTGGCATCAGCTGGTGGGCTCTGGGGGAGGGGTCAGGGGCACCAGCTAATGAGGTAAAGGGTAGAGGTCAGGGTCACCTGCTGATGGGCTTTGGGGGAGGGGTCAGTGGCACCAGCTCGTGGGCTCTGGGCGAAGGGTTGGGGGTACTAGCTGGTGCCCTCTGAGAGGAGGTAGGGGGGCACCAGTTGTTGAATCTGGGGGAGGGGTCTGGGGCACCAACTGGTGGCTGTGGGGAAGGGTTCAGGGGCACCAGCTGGTGGACTCAGGGTAAGGGATCGATGACATCAGCTAGTGGGCTCTGGGCAAGGGGTCAGGAAGCAGCTAGTGGGCTCTGGGGGAGCAGTCCAGGACCCCAGCTGGTGGGTGTGAGTGGAAGTTTCCGGGGTCACAAGGCAATGGGGTCAACGGTAGAGATTAGGGATACTAGGTGGTGATTCTATGGGACTGGTCAGGGGTACCAGCTGATGGCTGCTAGGGGAGGGGTCAGGGGCACCAGCTGCTAGGCTCTGGGGGAGGGGTCTGGGCACCAGCTGGTGGGCTCTGAGGAGTGGGTGACATCAGCTTGTGGGCTGTGGGGGCGTGGTCAGGGGCACCAGCTGATGGATTTGAGAGGAAGGTTCTGGGGCACCAGCTAATGGGGTCAAGGGTACATGTAAGGGACACCAAGTGATGGGGTGGGATTGGGGTCACAGTAGGTGGGCTCTGGGGAAGGGGTCAGGGGCACCAACTGGTGGGCTCTGAGGGGAGAGGTGGGGGAGCACCAGTTGTTGACTCTGGGGGAGGGGTTGGGGCATCAGCTAATGGGGTCAAGGGTAGAGGTCAAAAGCACCAGCTGGTAGGTTCTGGGGGAGTGGTCGGGGGGCACCAGATGATGGGATCAAGGGTAGAGGTCAGCGACATCAGCTGGTTCCATGAACCCTCCCCAAAAGTATACCAGCTGATGAGATAGTCCAATCAGAACCAGGTGGCCTCTGGGGGAGAGGTTGGGGGCATCAGCTGGTAGGCTCTGGGGGAGCAGTTGGGGGCACCAGCTGGTGGGCTCTGGGGGAGGAGGGGTCTGGGACATCAGATAATAGGCTCTGGGGGAGGGGTTGGGGGCACCAATTGGTGGGCCCTGGGGAGGGGTCTGGAACACCAGATGTTGGGCCCTGAGGAGGGGTCTGGGACACCAGATGATGGGCCCTGGGGGAGGGGTTGGGGGCACTAGTTGGTAGTTTCTCAGGCACGCTCATGGAAGGTGTTATCCGTTCCCCTTTCTGTTTCCACTGGGCTGGGGATCCTAGTCCTGTCCACATCTATGACCAGGATCTTGGTTATATACTCTTGTGGGTCCTGAACGTCTCCCCTGAGGTCCCTGTACCAGTCTCTTCTCTGTGCTGCGTGTCCCATGTGGTTAGCACACCAGGTTCCAGGGTTGCTGCTGTGGCAGTGGGGGTCCAGAGTGCAGTTAGGGTGGTTGTGGGGCCCTGACAGGGTTCCAGGGCTCTCCTTGGGAAGTGGGAGGTGGCTCTGGGCAGACTGTATGTGGCCTCACAGCACATCCCCTCGGCTCTGTCCGCTGCTTGCTGTCCCACCTACCCCCCAGCCTGCCCCCCATCGTGAGTGCTGAGGGCACCACCTCAGACCCTTGGCTTCTGTGGGCCAGAGGAGGCAGGTCCTGGTCCTGTGAGGCTGCCTGCAGCTCTCCCCCTCACGTGGAGGACCAGACCAACAGCACTGTGGTCCCCGGACCTGGGTCCCACCTGCCCAGCCACGGCCTGTCTTCCACCAAGTGGACCGCTCCCTGTGGTTCGCACCCCGGGTGGGGAGGGTCCCGCAGCAGACCTGGGGTCTGGAGCACGGTGGGTGGAGAGCGGTGGCCCCAGGCCAACCCTCAGGAGCCCCTGCCCCTACCTGCAGGCTCCCAGAGCATGAGCTCGCTGAACAGGCGCCCGCTTTCCTCCTGGAGTGTGACAGCACGGTGCTGGGCGCCCTGCAGACACACCTGGCACTGTACAGGATCCGGCGGAAGGTCGTGGTGGAGCCGTGCCCCGAGCTGCGCGTGTGGGCTCTGCTGCCTGACTGCCCCGAGGAGGTCTGTGGGGCCGTGCTGTTGCGGGAGCGGACCGACAGAACCACCGTCCTCACCCCCGACCCCCGGACCGCCCGCATGGGCTGGCGGCTTCTCATCCGGGATGAGGGCCTGGTGCCGGTGCCCAGAGGCCGGCTTGGAGACCCCCGGGATTATCACAGGCACCGGTACCAGCAAGGTAGGGACGGGGTGGGGCTGTGCTGGTGGGGGCAGGGGGAGGGCTCAGGCGCTGTGTCCAGTGTTGGCCCTTCTCCATGAGCCCACCACACCCCAGCCCCCGAGGAGGCCTTAGCCCTCAGAGAGCTTCTCCCCTCCCACCCCACAGGCGTTCCTGAGGGGGTCCGGGACCTGCCCCCAGGAGTGGCCCTGCCCCTGGAGTCCAACCTGGCTTTCATGAATGGTGTCAGCTTCACTAAGGGCTGCTACATAGGCCAGGAGCTGACCGCCCGCACCCACCACATGGGTGTCATCCGCAAACGCCTGTTCCCAGTGCAGCTGTTGGGGCCTGTCCCTGAGGATGGCATCGCTCTGGGCGCCCCAGTGCTCACTGAGTCGGGTCAGGCCGCCGGCAAGTACAGGGCTGGCCAGGGGGATGTGGGCCTCGCCTTGCTGCGGGCAGAGAAGATTAAGGGCCCTCTCCACATCAGGACCTCCAACAGCGGCCAGGTGGCCCTGACTGTGTCTGTGCCGGACTGGTGGCCCACAGTCGCCAAGTAGCCAGGACGTCCCTCTGCTCCTGCAGCCCTGGGGCTGCCAGGGTGCCCTGGAGGGCTCTGTCCATCTGCTGCACTCTGCAGGCTGGCCTCCTAGCTCCCAGGGCTGCAGGTGTGGCTGGCTTGTGTTTTGCGTCCACCGTGCTTCCCAAAGAGGGTCCCACGGGCAGCTGTGGCTGTCATCCTTTGCTGCTCTGTGGCTGTGAGCTGCAGGAGTCCTCCTGGGGACCCAGGAGGAGGAGCCAGCCCTTCATGTGCCCCTGTGCCAAGGTGAGCTGCAGTTTCCCTCCGATGGGGAAGGACAGGGTCCCAGCTGTGTGGGTTTGGAGGTGGTTGATCTATTGGCTGAGGACAGGACGGTCCAGAGCCTTGTCCCCAGGCTGCCTGCATTCCTCTCCATCTGGGGTTGGCTGAAAGGGCAGGTGGGCCCTGGGAACTGGTGTGCCATGTGCTGGCTGTGGGACACCCTGTGAATTTCACATGGGGGCCCCACTTGTGCACCAAGGTTTCTGCTGTGCCCCTCCCCCTCCACCCCAGGAGCTGCCCTGGGGTGGGACAGCAGGGCTCTGACAAGGAGGAGCTTCTGCTTGGTTTACTTGCTGCTTTTCTGAGGCGTGGCTATGTTTTCACAGTAAGAGGTTGACTTTCTTCTCTTCTTGAAACCACTGACTTGCACTGTCCCATGCAATGTGAATCTCATGGTTAGGGGTGTCCCGCGTGATGCCCCGGAGTGGCTATTAAAGTGTGACGCACAAGCAGCATGTGTGGAGCTCTGGTTTCATTTTGGGTGGAAGGTGCTGGGACTCCGTTTTGGGTACAGCAGATACACCGAGAGCACTCCAGGTGAAGTATGCCAGCAGAGTCCCAGGAAGAGGCCTTGTTCTGGGACAGCAAGGGAGCTCCAAGTCTGCGGTGGATGGCGTGGCTTGCCTTCGTATCCACGGAGGGGAGAGGCTAAC